>NC_079214.1:40380996-40680996 GCF_029633865.1 Lampris incognitus
CAGCTATTGTGAATGGAAAATTGTTAAATATGGTGGCATGATGTCAGAAAGAGCTGCCAGTTTGCAAATACAATTAAGATCAGGTAATGTGGTTTTAATCCTTAGCTACAGTGTTCTGAGTTCATTCAAATACGGACAGAATGTAGCAGCGGTATTGGATTACTCTCAAATGTGCTCCATCCCGCCCAGTGGGACAGGCCTTAATAGTGGGGGATATGCCTGCAAATGTATCAAGTACTTGGATAGCATTCTTTGTCATGTTTATAAGACATGACCAATCTTGTCCTGTATATCCATTTTGTTGTAAGTATTCAAAATGAAATTTAAGAAATATAAGTGGCAACAGTCCAATGTTAAAACAGTGGCCAGTAAACATACATTTTCACCATGCTGTGCACATACTTATGTCTAATGTAAATTAACTATTACTATAAACTATTTACTATTGCTATTAAATTACTATTGTAATTTACTATATTGCATCTTATATGTTAATATTGTTTTTGTTAAAACATAAACCTCAGATTTTTCTTTATCAGTCAGGGATACATTATAAAGGCAAAGAACCTTGATGTGAAGCAGAAATTGTTCAGAGGTGGTTTTGGAAATTGACAGAAGGAAAGTTGGGAACATTTTACTGAAGTGAAGCAGTTACCCAAAATGTTTGATCGAATTTTTTTTTCCTGACCTACAGTTTAGGCAGATTTTTTGGCATTGCAGCATATACCCATGCCTTGCAGCTGGATTCTAAAGTTCCAACAGAAAAGCCCTTTAAATTTTAAATTCTGTTGGGTTCGAGTTGATAGCCCCCACTCTGAAGTCCATTAAAAAATTAGGAAAAAAATAAATTTTTAGGCAAAAGAAAATGTTTCTACATCCTTGTTCTTTTTTTTCCAATTTGTAATCTCAAGGGACATTTTCCAGAAATAAGATGGTGAGTATTCATTTTGATATTATTTATTTGTTTTGAACTTTCAATGGTGTGGCCTGAACACACCATTGAAAGCACAAACAAAAAAAACCCAAAAAATCAAATTAAATATCAAATAATTTCAATGGTGTGGCCTGAACTACCACATCATGAAGATATGGGAAAGAGTAATAGAAGCTAGGTTAAGAGTAGAGGTGATGATTAGCGAGCAGCAGTATGGTTTCATTCCACAAAAGAGCACTACAGATGCAATTTTTGCTTTGAGAATGTTGATTGAGAAGTATAGAGAAGGCCAGGAGTTACATTGTGTCTTTGTGGATTTAGAGAAATCATATGACAGGGTGCCCAGAGAGAAGGTGTGGTATTGTATGAGGAAGTCGGGAGTTGCAGAGAAGTATGTAGGAGTGGTGCAGGATATGTATGAGGGAAGTGTGACAATGGTGAGGTGTGCGGTTGGAATGACAGATGGGTTCAAGGTGGAGGTGGGATTACATCAAGGATCGGCTCTGAGCCCTTCCTTGTTTGCAATGGTGATGGACAGGTTGACAGACGAGATCAGGCAGAAGTCTCCGTGGACTATGATGTTTGCAAATGACGTTGTGATCTGTAGTGAGAGTAGGGTGCAGGTTGAGAAGAGCCTGGAGAGGTGGAGGTATGCACTGAAGAGAAGAGGAATGAAAGTCAGTAGTAGCAAGACGGAATACCTATGCGTGAATGAGAGGGAGGACAGTGGAATGGTGAGAATGCATGAGTTTAAATACTTTGGGTAAACTGTACAAAGTAACGGGGAGTGCAGGAGAGAGGTGAAGAAGAAAGTGCAGGCAGGGTGGAGTGGGTGGAGAAGAGTGTCAGGAGTGATTTGCGACAGAAGGGTGCCAGCAAGTATTAAAGGGAAGGTTTAAAAGATGGTTGTGAGACCAGCTATGTTATATGGTTTGGAGACAGTGGCACTGACGAAAAGACAGGAGGCAGAGCTGGAGGTGGCAGAGTTGAAGATGGTAAGATTTTCATTGGGCATGACGAAGAAGGACATGATTAGGAACGATTATATTAGAGCAGCGGTAGCTAACCATGTGCCATGGAGAGCCATGTGTATGCAGGTTTTCATTCCAACCTGGCTCCACACTAGGTGATTTCACTGATACATTCTTCCGCTTTGGTTGAAGGGTTGCTAATCAGTGAAATCACCTAGTGTGGAGTCGGGTTAGAATGAAAACCTGCATACACATGGCTCTCCATGGCACATGGTTAGCCACTCCTGTATTAGAGGGACAGCTCAGGTTGGACGTTTTGGAGACAAAGCAAGAGAGGCAAGAATGAGATGGCTTGGACATGTGTGGAGGGGAGATGCAGGGTATATTGGGAGAAGGATGCTGAATATGGAGCTGCCAGGGAAGAGGAAAAGAGGAAGGCCAAAGAGTAGTAGTAGTAATGGTGTAGCCTGAAATAATATTTTTAGTTAGCATTTAAAAATGGTTCTCTTCTCTAAAACTGTGTTTTTATTCATTTGTCTTTTGATAAATAATGAAATCTAGCAAAACAAAGGGCTGCAGAAAAAAAAATTCCCTAAGAATTGACTCATTCAGGGGGTACTGCATATTTGAGCAGAAACCATTGTGGGTATGCCTTTTTAAGTAGTTCAATATCAAGTAGTCTACCATAAGCTTCAGTAGAAACCAAAAACTGTTGTAACCCAGCAGAACTCTGAATACCATGAGAATGCACCTTATGACATCCGCTGCAGGCCATGAATACAAAACATCTTGTTGTTCCAAAAAAGGGAGTGGTTCTGAAAAAATTAAGGGTTCATCACACAACACTAGTGTTTCACTGATTTCAATTCAAACACATGTAGAGAGTAGGAAAAGGTGGCATCTGCAAAGAGTTTTCGTCTCTTTGCTCTGTACCACAGTTCAAGCCTGGTGAACTGTGATTTGCAAATTTGTATCGTGTTAACACATTGAACGATAGCAGTGATCAATGTCACAGTGCGAGTGAGCATAATGAAATCCATCATTCTCACAATCTTGCACCATCCGGTGTTATCTATTTCTAATTTGGCAGATTACAATATAAACTCCTAAAGAGAGGCTACTTTGCTGTGTCATTGGAAACCAAAGCAATGTACATATCTAATTACTTTATTATTTTACCATTAGCAGCTATGTATATAGCTGGCTGGTTAGCCTCCCACCTAGCATGATATTACATCTGGCTATGTCTATATTCATTGCGGGCAATACAATGATTTTGGTTACATCAATGGTAATGTGAATGCCCCATTACTCTTATGCATGTTTTCTGACAAGAACATTAAAGGATAGTGATTCATAAAACTAAAACCAACCGAAAATGTTTGAGATGATAAATTTAATGATACTTGTTAGACAAATCTGTTAAACAAAATCATTATTGATGATTATTCCCACTTGGTGCAAAAGCACCAGAATCACAAATATCAAGTTACTCTTTTAAGCTACTAAAATTTTCAGGAATTGGTGGTGGGTTGTTGTTGGGGAGTGGGGGGTGTCCCCTAAATGTTAAATGTGTATTATCTCATGACTGTAGTGTTAGAGCCATGCTGGCAACAGTTTACAGCAACTCTTGAGTGCTTTCACGTCATTATTTATAGCATTATTCACGCTGAAATGCACTCAGGTAATAGAGTAGACCAGCTCTCTCTCTCTCTCTCTCTCTCTCTCTCTCTCTCTCTCTCTCTCTCTCTCTCTCTCTCTCTCTCTCTCTCTCTCTCTCTCTCTCTCTCTCTCTCTCTCTCTCTCTCTCTCTCTCTCTCTCTCTCTCTCTCTCTCTCTCTCTCTCTCTCTCTCTCTCTCTCTCTCACAGCTCAGGGGAAATGTGATTGATGGCAGATCACTCCAAACTGCTTTAGAGAACTTTCCATTCATGACAGGGAAATTGGTCCCTTTCCTTTCTCCTCAGCCTACTCCATCTTGGACCAAATAGGGCAGCTCTGCTCAGTTCACTGCTGAGCCTGACAATAAAATGATGATTAATATTGGCCTGCATCAGCATCCAATTACATATCCTTTTGACTTTGATGCTGGACAGCTACTACAATGAATTAGATATGTTTTGATGGTTGACACTGAAGACGACTGTATCTGAATGAAGTCAAATAATATGTTCATTTATCAATTTGTCACATATTGACTCTTGTAGAATGTCATGGTTTGATAGCTCATTGGACTTCCTTGTATCACAGCAAATTTGACTCATAGCTAAGACATGAGTACTAGGACCAAGACATAATGATTGGCATTCAAATCAATAGCCAAGTACCTTGTTATATCTCCATCGGTTCACAGGTTAAATTATGTGCAAGCAACTGATAACAGTGTTACAGTTATGTTACTGGTAACAATGAAAAACCTCCCCAAAAATCAAAATTCATAGACATAACTTTTATGACGTTGGACACTTTTAATCAGCTTATTAACACTTAACTTGTGAACATGAATGACTCTCTCTGGGATCTTGACTATGGCAAAAAGAACAATTGTCTGTGATCTCATCCCATAACAAAAACTCTGTCCTTGTCCACATTGTGTTCCCACGGCAAGGTTTTTTTAGCATTAGCATCCAAATGAAATTCATTTTGTTGCAGTTCCAAGGACAGGTGTGGCTTCAATTATATATCTGATAAAACATTGTTTCTGTCCTTTTGTCCATGAGATCATTCTCCTCATTGCTGTCAGTGAAGCAGCTCCACATTTTGTCTTTTAACTGACTTAATCAAGAGTCTTGCCCACCCTGTTTCTTGTTTGGAAGGACATGTTCATAATCACACATCCAGACCATTTTAAACATCTGAATTAAAGGATTTGGTTTCTGGGCAAAATGCAATCTCAAGATTACAATTAAAATAATTTAATGAAGAACTAATTGTTATCTTTTTCCTGAAAATCAAACACTATTTGGTGCAGGGGTGTCCTCAGATAACTGCATGGTGCAGAGGACTGTCGGCAGCTACACAAGTGGACCTCGTCAATTGTTTTCCAGAAGCCTTTGGGAGACTCTGTGTTTTCCCCTAAAGAGATACAAAGGCCCTTAGCTGGTTTTATATGATATGAGATATATTTCACCAGCCGATCGATGTGGTACAACCCATTTGGGAAGCCAGTGAAACTCTTTGCTCATGTTCTTTGCCTGCCTGTCTCCTCCTCCTCGGTGGATATCTAGGGAATAGCCATGATGAGAACACTGAAAGGGGAAATTTGTCAATGTATCAAATATGTTGAGAAGCATCTGAGAGATAACTGCAATTACACAGAGACACAGAGAGAAATCACATCTCAGAAACTGGCACCGTGAAACGAGAGCCTGAAAACTTTTTCATGCGCAACTTTTTTATCCTTTTTGACACAGTAGGAACAGTGCAGTGCCATTATTTCTTGGGGTTGTGAACGCCTCATGCAGTTTTATTCATTCCATATCTGTTTTTTTTTGTTTTGTTTAACTAGCATAATATGCAAACCAGATTTTATTTATGGTCTGTTGTAAATGATAGTCTTCACCATTATTTACAGATGCATGGGGAAAGTATAATTGTGTACTGTAGGTCCCTCATTAGACCTGTTTCATCAGCAGGTATATTTGCTTCAAAACATTCTTACTGTAAGTAGGTTTCCTATCTTTTTTTTCCCTTTCTTGCAGTGGCACAAATGGAAGCCCGACTACTGAAAACATTGCACTGTGCATGCTTTTTCTCATATTCAATATTCAAATAAGGCATGCTCCTTAGGGATAGCACTGTGCACTACAAATATACATTGCATTTTTTGCCTTGCCTTGATTTGTTGTTTTACTTGTTTTACTTTGTCAAATTAATCCAGGCAAAAGGGGGAGCTGGGGTCAGAGATATGGAAACATTGTAGACTCGACACATGACCTTTGGAACATGTTTGGTGGTTAGCAGGAACTTTCAATGGGAAATGACACATGCCTAGAGCACTCACTAGGCTCCTCATACAATCTGTGTCAATCCAAAACACAAAGCCTCCCTCCACAAACAGCAATACAGCCTAACAAATAAACCAGAAATGTTGGCCTTGTAAATAAACTATCTTTGTTGATCATTATTACTGTGTTAGTACAGTTGTTTACTAAGCTGTGTTCTTTTTTTATTTCCATCATATTTACAGTATATATTTTATTTTTTTGTTATTTATTTATGCCATTAAGTATACTGGGACCCTAACTTGCTTTCTTCCAGGAAGTGGCAGCTTTCCAGAACATATTATAGTGAATTCGGGGGGCAATCCGGGTACCGCCGCAGCCGGGACGCGAACCCGGATCTCCCGCACCACGGGCGACAATGTTAACCAGTCGACTAAAGGGTCTGACCCTTCCAGACAGAGCAATGAAAAATGTATGAAAGCAAAACAGCTTGTACTGTTTGAGACTGGACGGCACGGTGGCGCAGTGGTTATTGTGGTCGCCTCACAGTAAGAAGGTCCTGGGTTCGAGCCCTGGGGTAGTCCAACCTTGGGAGTCGTCCCAGGTCGTCCTGTGTGGAGTTTGCATGTTCCCCCCGTGTCTGCGTGGGTTTCCTCCGGGAGCTCCGGTTTCCTCCCACAGTCCAAAGACATGTAGGCCATACTAATTGTCCCTAGGTATGAATGTGTGTGTGTGTGTGTGTGTGTGTGTGTGTGTGTGTATATATATATGTCGGCCCTGTGTGACAGTCTGGCGGCCTGTCCAGGGTGTCTCCCCACCTGCTGCCCAATGACTGCTGGGATAGGCTCCAGCATCCCCGCGACCCTGAGACCAGGATACGCAGTTTGGAAAATGGATGGATGGATGTTTGAGACTGAGCTGATGTTGTGAAGCAGCATTTTTGAGGGGCCTTTCAAGCATGAAGGTACAACGTTGTCCATTCAGTCGCAGAAAGATTGTCTGAGAAATGGAGGCTAGTGATAATCTCAAATTAATGGATGATAAGAATTAGATTAAGTGCAAGGACAGGTAAATAATAATACCAGTCACAGGCTCCTTTTGTTTGTTTCAGTGTATGTTTAGTAATATTGTCATCTTATAGGGAGAGAATCACATGTATCAAAGGTGCTGAGCCAGATTTGAATATTGGATGTATAAATAAACAGACACACACATACATACATACACACACACACACACACAATGTGCCTTTATGTGTTTCTGTGTGTGTGTGTGTGTGCATGTATTAATATGAAAATGCAAACAATACATCAGTTGTGTTGTCACATTTTCATCATGCAAATCCATATGGATCCACCAAATCCACTAATCCTCCAATGCGCATGCCAAGTGTATTCTGAAATTCACTATTGTTGTGTCCACATGGTGATGTGAGTTCTTCACTCAAGTATACTGTGCTATGATGATGCCCTACTTTATCTCCTCCTAATTCTCTTTCAGTCTCCATCATGCAATAGCGGGATTCCCTTATTAGTATCACCCTGTGATAACCTCCATTGTAATGGTTCAGAAGTCAGCTTCGCGATTCAGCTGATTCTCATAATCACTCCCCTCCTACTGCACAGCTAATGTAGAACAAGCTAAAGAAGTCCTGATAATTATCTTATCCATCTTAGATGTCTGGATGCCAGGGAAAGCGCAGCACTGTATTGAGAGGCTTTGACATGATGCTCATTATAATACATATTGTCCCGCAACATCTAAAAGTATGATCATCCTTTTTGCCCTTGTGATTATAATTGACAGTGGCTGTGATATGACCATCACATCTGTGAAATGAATAATGCATGTTAATTTTATCTCTTTTAGGTATAGGAATGTCTGCTCTAAATATTCATTAAATATTCACATGCTGGCCCTCTGTTACGATTGGTTGAAACTTACTCACCGGGTTGTAGGTAATTGAAATAGTAGTCTGAAGCACATTTGTTGTGCTGTTTTAAAGGAAAAGAGGGGAAAATATATACATATTTGTCAACGTGCAAACACACAGTGTTTTCACCCTCTTTTGGGCTAGCCAACCTTTTGGTTTCACTTATATTTAAAAATGGGAAAAAAGGAAGAAACATTACAGGTAAGGGCGCTTATTAACACACCACTGGCGCCATGTAATTACAGGGGTCTGCTACTGCAGGGCCCTTGACAGTGTTGATACTTGACCACTGTGAGGGCAATCTGCGATCAACAGCTGAAATGCTTCACCCATTGCATAAGCCCTTGAATATATGTGCCCATCCACCCAATAAAAGAACATAGATAGAGCACTGTCAGACAGCTTGTGTTTCATTTCCCTTCCTGGTTCTGAAATGTTTCCAAGCTTGTCTCCTTCCCTGGTGTGTCTCTCATTACAAATGCACACCTAGCATGGTAGCCTGTCTCTGCTGCCATCCAGCACCTGGGTTTTATTCAAGCCAGAGAAAGTAAAAACAGACGCGTGTGTATATATGGAGTTGGGGGTATAGAGGATAGAGAAACAGCTCAGGCTAGAACAAGGATTTATGACTTTCAACATAATTTGCATAATTGTATGCATCTCATGCAGGGTGTGTACACAGTGCCAGCATGGATGATCAGTTCTTATCTCCAAACCATAAAGATAAGAAAAACATGCCGATACGAGAGAATCTTGCTTCTCGCTGCCCATTTCAAATTATTTAGGAGGACTCAACAGGCTTGAAGCTACTGCAACAACATGAATGGCTATCTTATTACATCATGATTCCATGGACCCAGAACAAGAGAGAAAAAAAAAAAACAAGCAGGGGCTTGTGTTTTTGCTTGTGAAGCAATGGTGGTTACATTATATTGCTTGTATATACAGTGGCTTCAGAAAATATTCAGACCCCTTCATTTTTTGTACACTTTATTGTGTTGTAGATTTATTTTTAAATGGATAAAATTGCTATTTTTGCCCATAATTTTATATTCAATAACCCATAATATCAACATGAAAATATTTTTTTTTAGAAATTTTTGCAAATTTATTAAAAATCAAAAACTGACATCTTTCATTTACACAAGTATTTGCTTTGCTGTGGCACTCCAAATTGTGGTAAGGTGCATCCTGTTTGCTTTAATTATCCTTGAGATGTGTGTAGAACTTGATTGGAGTCCACCTATGGTAAATAGCCCGGGTGCGTAAGTTGGCATCATTTGACTTCCGACGTACGAGTACACGCACTGTCGCACAAGAACTTACGGTCTGGTTTGTTTAGAGAAGAGATGGCTTTGTTTTACACTCGGTGTTTGCAGGACCTCCCTAAAATCACGGTCAATGATGTACATCACATTGTGAGTGCTTTCTCTGTAGCTTAGGTGAGCAAAAAAGAAAGGGGGTTTAAGATGTATATTTCGAGCTACATCGACAACTACGAGGGGGGGAAATGGCATCATTAGAATTATGCTAGCACTAGCTAGCTAGCTAACTAAAGTCAGCTGGCTGCCTTGCAACTAACACTACCTTGCTACTTTGTTTTTATTAGTCAGCTAATGTTGCTAACTTACATCTACATTCAAAATCACATCTTCAAGGTCGGTAGAGGCTACCTTAGCCTGGGTGACCCTCACAATTTTGGAGGTAGACGGCTCGATTAAGCGCCAGAAGCACATGAAATGCTCATAGGTAGCAAACCTTAGGACACAAGCCATAATACATGACATGGTAGTTTCACATTGTATCTTCTGTACAGTTGTTAAAGTATAGCCTAGTACTTATTGCAATCTACTATGTGTGGGTGTGTGTGAGAGAGGGATGTTGGGGGGTGGAGAGACTGAAAGGTGAGTTAATTTGGCAGAGGTGATTCAAATAAATTATACAAATCAGGCATACCTGGTGTAAAACCGAATGTCTTCATCGTAACCTACAAATCGCCTCAGGCTGAATTTGGACTGTAACTAGATGGTCTCTAGTTGTTTCTGGAGCACTTCTATTTGTTTTCTCATTGACTCATTCTGGGCCAGGGATGATCCAAAGTGGCAGAATTAGGAGCCATTCAATAGGAGAGATCAGAATGTTTGTAAGACAAAGAGCGCCTACTTCCGGGTGGATTCTAGTAGCTGGGTAGTGCCTAGTAGCTAACGTACATAACGGTTAGATAGCACTAGTTGAACAGACAAATTAATTTTCAAAATGCCGAAATCGTGCTGTGTGTGGGGCTGTAATGCCAAATGTACCCCGGCAAACAAGTTTTTAGGCTTTTTCCGTTTTCCATCAGATAAATCTAAATCTACCCAGCGAAGTCTGTGGGTACAGAGGGTAAAACGGACGAAGAGCACTGCTTACTTTACAAAGTTAGTGAAATTGCCAGAAGGACTTGCTTGTGCTGAACTGGGAGGAGGATGGAAACCATCCATTCATGACCGGATTTGTGGGAGACATTTTATTACATGTAAAAATTAACATTGTTGCCGTTGTGTAGTGGGAGATTGTGTATCCGTTTCACCCGCTAGCTAACGTTACATTGCCGTTGTTGTGTAGTGGGAGACTGGTGACACGAGGCTAGAGAGGCTATCCGTTTCATATTTGGCCCGCTAGCTAGCTATATTAACGTTAATGTTACTAACTAGCTTTGTAATTGAAAGAGAGAATATATATAGTCTGTATACTTTCTTGAGAAATCAAACTTTTTTGCTATTATTAACGTGCTATTATCCCCAAAATAAAAATTGGTGTACAAGAGACATTGTTGTGGCACCCGGCATTACATTACCCAGACGTCAGTTGAGTCCCCCCAAACACCGCCTGGCTAGCTAACGTTAACTACATTTTACATCAGTCAAAGTAACATAAATCCCCGATTGCGTCATTACTAATGAAAACAACATATAATATTGTTCATGAAACACCCAGCTTTCTATAGCTAGGCCTACTACTTTATTTTTGTTTCAACAGAATTATTAATTAATTAGTCGCGAACACTTCCTTACCTTCTCATTCAGCTAGGCGATCCAAAAATGTCCCAAATGTCCATTAGGAGCAAAACGTCCAGAGGTGGACAAATGTCTCGAGAGCTATGTCTCGAGACAGGACGTAGGCATATTATGCCTCGAGACCAGTTTGAGCTGAATGTCCCACTGTTGGACTAGGCTCCAACACAAATAACGTTAGCTAGGCTAGAGAGCATAATCCAACAAACTTTTGTATTGATGTTTACACAGGTTATTCCCACTAAATTGAAGATAAAATGAACACAAAAAACAATAGTTTAATTTAATCTGCACTCAAAATTACTTTATTATGCTCTTTATTTCATACACACATGGGACAAACCTTACAGACCCTTGCTACAGACGCGTTTCGACTCTGCCTTCTGTGTTGTGTAAACATTGCACTCCGCGAAGCTAGCCACCCGGAAGAAGGTTGTTTGTTGCTGTGACGTCACGCTGATCTCTTGTATAGTCATGCTCTTGCAGGCAGCTGCTGACATCCACCTCATTATCAGAGGAGCCCAGAGCTGGCAGAGGGGCGACAGCAGGATGTTCCCGGCACTCCCACACACTTAGCCTGGGTGTGGGTTTGGACTATTCATTCCACGCAAAGAGTGTGGGGACATCTCCTTTCTTGAGCCTCTTTAACACACCTGTAGCTGGCACAGCAAAATCACCTGGTCAAAATGCTGACTACACTCTTTTGTACTCTTGGTGAAGGTAAATGCATCCCTCCGAATCTTCACTAGCCACTTAGCACTTTCCTTTCAGTTAGTAGGGAATGAATGGAAACTTAAAAGAGAATTATAGCATGCCGAGTTTGCACACTGTGGCACACAAAAGTGCTCAGTGGAGTGTGATTTACGGCGCTGATACTTGAATGCCCCTTTTTGCCCCCGTTTTAGTCATTGACTTTTTGGATGAAATTAAGATTTCGGATGGATAAGTTAGCAGCTAACTAATGATTCAATAGGATGTAAGCATCTGGTTGTACCGGAAGTTGTTATGCAGACAGACAAACCCAGAAGTTCCGCAGTGCAACATTAATGCACCGAGCCTATTGATTGATTGGACATGGTTTAGAAAGCTACACCTGTGTATACAATTCACACTGTATGTCAGGCCAAAAACCAAGCCATGAAATCCAAGGAACTCTGTAGACCGCTGTGATGAAATTGTGATGAGGCTTAAATCGGGGCAAGGGTCAATAATTGTGAAATGGAAGAAGTTTGGAACCACCAGGGCTCTTCCTAGATTTGGCTGTCTGGCCAAACTGAGTAAACTGGTGAGAAGGGCCTTGGTCAGGGAGGTGACCAAGAACCCAACAGTCATTCTTTCTAAATTTATTTCTGATTGTTCCCTTTTTTCTCCCAATTTAGTGGCGAATCGATGCCTATTTTAATTTAAACACCCACCCTCGTACTGCATGCGTTCGCCAACTGCATCTCTCCGGCCGGCAGTCTCGAAGGAGATGCCTCGCCACTTTCGTGACAAGGTGAATCAAGGCCTAACAACTGCTTTTTCCGACACACACAAAGACGCATTCATGTGACGAACACACGCCGACTCCGCCTCCCCCCCCCCCGAAGACATCGTTGCCAATTATTGCTGCTTCATCGAGTCCGGCTATAGTCGGATCTGACGAGACCGGGTTGCGAACCCCGGTCCCCACTGGGCAACTGCATCAAAACAAAGCCGATGCTTAGACCGCTACACCACCGCGGACCCCTGAACCCAACAGTCATTCTAACAGAGGTTTGGAAGTCCTCTGCAGAGATTGGAAAACCTGCAGGAAGGACAATGTCTCAACAGCATTCCATCAATCAGGCCTTTACGGTAGAGTGGCTAGATGGAAGCCACTCTTAAGTGAAAGGCATATGACAGCCTGCTTGGAGTTTGCCAAATGGCATGTAAAGGACTGAGCATGAGGAAAAAGATTCTCTTGTCTGATGAGACAATAATTAAACTCTTTGGGCAGAACTCCAAGCACTATGTCTGGCGAATGCCAGGCACTGCTCATCACCTGACGATTACCATCCCTAAGGTGAAGCATTGTAGTGGCAGCATTATGCTACAGGGGTGCTTCTCAGCAGCAGGGACAGGGAGAGTGGTCAGAATTGATGGAAGGATGGTAGGAAGCCAGATGTGGGTATGTGTCCTGGTTGCTGCACTAGCGCCTACTCTGGTCTGTCGGGGCGCCTGTTCGGGGGGGGGGACTGGGGGCAATGGCGTGATCCTCCCACATGCTACATCCCCCTGGCAAAACTCCTCACTGTCAGGTGAAAAGAAGTGGCTGGTGACTCCACATGTATCGGAGGAGGAATGTAGTAGTCTGCAGCCCTCCCCAAATCAGCAGAGGGGGTGGAGCAGTGACCAGGACAGCTCGGAAGAGTGGGGTAATTGGCCAGATACAATTGGGGGGAAAACGGGGGGGATAAATAAATAAATCTACAATACAATAAAGTGTGCGAAAAGTGAAGGGGTCTGAATGCTTTCTGAAGCAATTATATATATATATATATATATATATATATATATATATATATATATATATATATATATATACACTACTGTTCAAAAGTTTGGGATCACCCAAACAATTTCGTGTTTTCCATGAAAAGTCACACTTATTCACCACCATATGTTGTGAAATGAATAGAAAATAGAGTCAAGACATTGACAAGGTTAGAAATAATGATTTGTATTTGAAATAAGATTTTTTTTACATCAAACTTTGCTTTCGTCAAAGAATCCTCCATTTGCAGCAATTACAGCATTGCAGACCTTTGGCATTCTAGCTGTTAATTTGTTGAGGTAATCTGGAGAAATTGCACCCCACGCTTCCAGAAGCAGCTCCCACAAGTTGGATTGGTTGGATGGGCACTTCTTTGAGCAGATTGAGTTTCTGGAGCATCACATTTGTGGGGTCAATTAAACGCTCAAAATGGCCAGAAAAAGAGAACTTTCATCTGAAACTCGACAGTCTATTCTTGTTCTTAGAAATGAAGGCTATTCCATGCGAGAAATTGCTAAGAAATTGAAGATTTCCTACACCGGTGTGTACTACTCCCTTCAGAGGACAGCACAAACAGGCTCTAACAGGTACTATTTAATGAAGATGCCAGTTGGGGACCTGTGAGGCGTCTGTTTCTCAAACTAGAGACTCTAATGTACTTATCTTCTTGCTCAGTTGTGCAACGCGGCCTCCCACTTCTTTTTCTACTCTGGTTAGAGCCTGTTTGTGCTGTCCTCTGAAGGGAGTAGTGCACACCGGTGTAGGAAATCTTCAATTTCTTAGCAATTTCTCGCATGGAATAGCCTTCATTTCTAAGAACAAGAATAGACTGTCGAGTTTCAGATGAAAGTTCTCTTTTTCTGGCCATTTTGAGCGTTTAATTGACCCCACAAATGTGATGCTCCAGAAACTCAATCTGCTCAAAGAAGTGCCCATCCAACCAATCCAACTTGTGGGAGCTGCTTCTGGAAGCGTGGGGTGCAATTTCTCCAGATTACCTCAACAAATTAACAGCTAGAATGCCAAAGGTCTGCAATGCTGTAATTGCTGCAAATGGAGGATTCTTTGACGAAAGCAAAGTTTGATGTAAAAAAAATCTTATTTCAAATACAAATCATTATTTCTAACCTTGTCAATGTCTTGACTCTATTTTCTATTCATTTCACAACATATGGTGGTGAATAAGTGTGACTTTTCATGGAAAACACAAAATTGTTTGGGTGATCCCAAACTTTTGAACGGTAGTGTATATATCTTGAATTTTTAACCTCAACAAAACTGAAAAAAATATTAAATACATTTAGGTAAATTTCACACAGTTTCACTCAGCCACGCTTGTCAGTCAGTCATCAGCTCTCAGAGAATACGGTCAGACACAAGAAAAACTGTAACTCTAACATAAAGGCATTTTGCCAATCTTGTTTACAATGGTCTCACAGAGACAACCATCTTCAACCCTCCAACTACACCTGAGATGCCTTCCTATCACCTTAATCCAACTCGTGCCACTCCCCTACCACTCCTCTGCCATCATCTTTTCTCTCCTCAGCCCCCCTCTTGGCCATTTTTGCTGCTCCAGACAGAGGAGCCACCAGCTAAGTATTGATTATAATGATTACGATTCAAATAAATGTAAGAGGCCTCTATAGCTGGGTCCAGGGTTAAAAAAGAGAACGAAGAAAAAAACAAACTCAGAAACTAGTTGTTACTGTGTCATTGGAGGTCAATTAAGGGTTTGGTACTAAGATTCAGATAGTCAATACCTGGTAGTTGGCCCACATTCTGGCCAGTGTCAGAAAACCACCTGCTGTTACTGAAGAAGGATCGATATATTCTTCCAGGGCACCTATTAACCACTGAACACTTTTTCAACGTGTGTTTTATTTCCAAAAGGTTGTTCTGGCAATAGAGTTTTACCAGTGAATGCACAAACTGAGTGTACAAGGGTTGGGCCACTCCACAATGGTTCCCTGTCCTTTCATATGGCACAATTTATTAAAACCACAAGCTTCTGACAATTCAATTGAAAATCCACTACTGGGTTTGTTTTCCCCTCTAACTGCAGTGATCCCTACACTGTACACGTGGGAGGGTGGGGAGGGGAGGAGACAGACAGAGAGAGAGAAATGGACAGAGGAGACAGGCTTTTAGAAAAAAAAGATTTGACTGACATGTAGACAGGCTGATTGGATAGAAAGCCTGGATGGAATAGGACCCAGCGGTGAGCAGTGACTCCAAGCTGTTTCTCCCTGAATCCTTACAGTTTAGAGCAATAGTGTTTCAAATAGCAACTGCAGGCTCCTATTTGTGTATGTATTTACACATGTGCATGCATGCATGCATGCCTGCATGCGTGTGTGTGTGTGTGTGTGTGTGTGTGTGTGTGTGTGTGTGTGTGTGTGTGTGTGTGTGTGTGATGCATTGCTAAGCTGTCCACTATTCCCCAGTGAAAACCAGTGCGTGTCACATTTTGCCCTTCTGCTGTGTCTGCTGCCGTCCCTCTGATGGTATTTGCGTTCATGGCCAATTTTCATGAGCCTTCACTGTATTGCTCAAGCGCTTTGTGCCAGCATGTCGCCATGTGACATTAACCAAGGCTCACGAAAAGGACAGTGGTCTACATGTTCTGGCTGTATTATCCATCCTAAAAACTAATTTGAGCCATAAGCTTTAGCATAATCGTATAAAGTTCCCATGTTTTAGACACAGTGGTCAGCTTTACCAAACAGTGAGCTGAACACACCCATGATAGTTAATGGCATGTGGAACTGATTCATGGTCATTTTTTAAATGGCATAAGATAATGCTACTGTTTTGTAAAAAAGTCAAATATGTTTTGGCCATCACCTGAGGATTTTTTTTCTTGGGGATGGGGGAATGGGCAATTTTAATGAATACCTGGTCGTATTATAACTAGGCACGCAACATGATGGCAGGCGATGTGTGTTATGATATTGCCTACTGTCTAGTGATAATTATCATCCTAGAGCACCATACTGACTTTAAAACATAAAATTGATGGACCTTAGAAACACTAAGATATTTGAGATAGGTTGGATGATAGACAGTAACATTGTCATGAATTTCAGATCACTGTAATTTAAATATCAGGTCCTATTAGCACCTAAGTTTGCAAACAAAGAAAAAATAACAGACAATTTACCATGGCAAGATACATTCAAAGCATATTTGTTCACCCAAGTATTGTATCAGAAGCCAACTTATTTTATATATAAGATAGATCAAGGTGACTGGCTATATTTTATATACAAAGCATGGGTGGTATGAGATGGTCCTTTAAGACCAGCTCTACTATGTAATTTTATTTCAGTGCAAAAATATGCTGTATTAGATTTCATCCTTGAATGCTAAAATATATTGGAAAACCCTTCACATTATTCTCCCACCTACCACAATAAACACACATAAACACATGTTCACATTTTCAAATGCAAACAAGAAAAAGACCAATGCCGTTTTAAGAAAGCTGTCACGTGACCTTTCCAGAAGCATACTTACATGACAAGAGTGGAACTGCAGGCCATTTGGCGCCCAGATTAGCCTGCCACTAAATTACCACTCTTCACCAGGACTGAACATACTGATTGCAGGAGCCTGTATTTATTCAGGCAAACTTTAAGCCAGCTCAGGGCTATTTTTGAGGCATCACTCGGAGGGCAGACATGGTCTCTCCTATGATATCTCCTCTGGGCAATTGCCTGTGTGTCACAGCAGGTCACAGGCCCCCAGACAGCAGCACAGAAGCCAAGGTGGAATAAGCAGAGGCCAAGGTGCTGTTTGCTCACAGGTTCAAGGTTCTCTGCTCTCTTTTGAATACTAAAAGATCAAGAGCATTTCTGTGTACAGAGGAAAGGAATAAATGGGAGTGGATCTGGTTGCATTCTTCAATTTATTTGTGGAGATGAGGATTACAAATATGGTAGGGTCAGGAAATGAAAACATGATCTAGAATATTTATCAAAAAATCAAAATGGTGGATATAACTAAGGGTTGGCATTGACTGTGTCCTGACCCCCCCACCCCCAAAGATGCAATTTATCCCCTGTAAATTAATAGTGGGCTAAAACCCTATCAACTTAGTGCATGGATTTTCTCCCCTAGGGACTTCGATGAGGCTACGATGGTGCTTGTGTTGTTGGTGAGGGTGTGAGGTGGAATGGAGACATTTACTTTTTAGGCAGAAATAAATTTAGAAAACTGCACAAAAAATTAGGCTGATAGGTCTGATAGATAACTGGAGGGTTGCTCGTTTGATCCTTGGCTCCTCCTGGCAAAAATGACGGTGTCCCTGAGCAACAACCTGAACTCCTTCCTCACTGCTCCCAATGAGCAGTTGTTACCTTGCATACCTTGCATACTTGACATGCTATCGATGTATGAGTGTGTGTGTGTGTGTGTGTGTGTGTGTGTGTGTGTGTGTGTGTGTGTGTGTGTGTGTGTGTGTGTGTGTGTGTGTGTGTGTGTGCGTGAATTAATTAATTGTAAAGTGCTTTGAGTGGCTGTTGCAGCTACAAAAGTTCTATATAAAATGCAACTTGATTGGTTGATTGATTGATTGATTGACTGATTGATTGAGTGATTTAAGCAGAATTAACATTAGACCTAAATTCCAGATTGTAAACAACTTCAGCCATAATTGTCAGAGAGGAGTACAGTGGTCAAGCAGAGCAAATGCATTATGTTAAACACATTTCATATATTGAATATTGTTAAATATATGAACAAAACAGAAAAAAAATGTTTTCTTATTTTCTTATATTCTTGAAAATTAGGTGAAAGTGGGGTGGAATATAGTGGGGAATGATATATATTATTTCTACCTTTCAGGTGAACCACACGTACTTGGGAAATTCAACAAAAACCTTTTACACAAACTGCATTTCAGGAAGACAGATGTTTGTATTTGAATCAATTGCTGCACACACAATTCATGTGGGTTGTGTTTTACACTTTTTCACAACTGCCTGGTTACATATCCCGAAACTCAATTTTTGTAAATACAACATCAACAACCAACACTAATCTGGCAAAACTTCAGACTTCACTATATAAGTTGCTAAGTCATCCCCATGTTCAAATCAGACGACCCAAGCTCTTTTACTAACTACCGCCCAATTTCAATATTACCCTGTTTTTCAAAAATTCTTGAAAAACTAGTCTATAAAAGAATCCTCCTACTATACAACCATCACTATGGCTTCCGCAAAAAACACTCTGCATACATGGATCTATTAGACGTTATTGACAAAATCGCCACTGCATTATACAAAAACGAGTATGCGATAGGAATCTTCCTAGACCTCTCAAAAGCGTTCGACACTGTGAAACATGATATGTTACTATCAAAATTGTCTAGATATGGTTTTCAAGGAAAAGTCTTCAACTGGATAAAAAATTATGTGATTGACAGACAGTAATGTATCTCTGTTTAAAAACTGTGAGTCTAATAGAGCCATACTGTCTAGTGAAGTGGCTCAAGGATCGATTCTTGGTCCATTATTATTTTTGATTTATATCAATGATCTTGCTGCTGTATCAAGTTCCATTTTTTTTCCATTTTATTTGCAGATGACACAAATCTTGTCATCTGCAAATAATCCTACAAGCATTTTAAAACCCTCATTGATGAGGCTAACCTTGGTCTCCACGCCTTTTCCAAATGGTTCCAGCAGAACAAACTATCACTAAAATTTCATAATGTTCTCAGGAAAAAAAAAACAAAAAAAAAAAACAAAACAGATGAAGCCAACCTCTTTATCGAGGGCAGCAAAATCAATAGAGTTCCTTCCACTCGCTTTTTGGGTGTAATAGTTGATGAAAAATGTTGTTGGAAAGAACAAATTGATTTTGTGACCAAAAAGGTGTCGAAGTCTGTGGGAATTATTAGGAAAATCAGTCCATTTCCCAATAGATCCTGCCTATTAACTTTATATTATAGTATATTCTTACCTTACTTACTGCAATGTTGTATGGACCAGTAACTACCCCACATATATACATAAACTCCATATAATTCAAAAACGGTTCGTTACAATAGCTACAAGTTCAAAGCCCAGGGATCCGTCCTCACCTCTAGTCTCTAAACTTAAAATACTATCTTTGATGTTAACATCCTGCTAACATGTATCTTCATTTACAAGGTGAAATATCTAGGCTACATTCTACCAGACCACGTCCAACAATATTTTTGCAAAAAATCCAATTTTCATTCTTATTCAACGAGACAAGCAAACCATTTGCATGTTTCCCGTTATCACATCACCAGAGGGCAGTATTTTGTGAAATACAGAGGTGTTTTATTGTGGAATGCCCATTTACATCTAGTAGGCAGCTCACCCTCCCTACCGATCTTTAAAAGGACATTAAGAGAAATTGTGTGCTCAGTTGGGTAAGTAGATGCTAGGCATCTGCGTTGCAACTATGTGTCTGCTTTTATCTTCCTCTTTTACTTTATCTTAATTTTTACTTTTATTTTGTTTGTGTGTTTGTTTTCTTAGTTTTAATTCTGTATTTTTTTTTCATAATTGAAATGTACTGATATGGTGAGGCTTCATTATAAGTCCTCCTCGGGTTTCTTACCTCACCAGTACATCCTTTTTTTCCCCTCTCTTTCCTTGTGAAAGATGTATTTATGTACTTGATTATTGTATTTTTGTGCAAACCAATAAAATAAAAAATCTAATGAATTAGTAACTATATGCTATTTCAGAACAATGAAATACATATGTGTGAATGAGAGGGAGTACAGTGGAATGGAGAGGATGCAAGGAGTAGAGGTGACGGAGGTGTATGAGTTCAAATACTTGGGGTCAACTGTCCAAAGTAATGGAGAATGCAGATGAGAGGTGAAGAAGAGAGTGCATGCAGGGTTGAATGGGTGGAGAAGAGGGTCAGGAGGGATTTGCGACAGAAGGGTAACAGCAAGAGTTAAAGGGAAGGTTTACAAGATGGTTGTGAGACCAGCTATGTTATATGGTTTGGAGACAGTGGCTCTGATGAAACGACAGGAGCAAGAGATGGAGGTGGCAGAGTTGAAGATGCCACCTCCAGCTCTGCCACCTGTCTTTTCATCAGGGCCACTGTCTCCAAAGTCCAAACCATATAACATAGCTGGTCTTACAGCTGGTCTCAGCTCTCACTCAGCATCAGTGGAATCACCTCCACAGACCCGTGTGCACTGACTTGTGCCCACTGGGGTTGGTGTGGGGTCTGGCTCCTTGCCATGCTCTGAAGAGGGGCTTGTCTCATTGACCCATGGTGCTGGTCCTGGGTGGAGGGCAGAGGAGTGTCTGTCACTATCACATTCAGTGCATTTCACAGTGCATTGGCACTGTGCGATGTGGAGATACAACACTTAAAACAGATGCTGTTCTCTTTGAGGAAGTTCTTTGTTCTTCTATGGGTTTCGCACGAAATGCATGGTACTTTTGCAGAGAATGTGGCTTTTTCTGGATACGACATCTCTTATCAGGATCATCTGCTTCCCTTTTGTGTCTGTCTTGGTCTGAGCAAGCTGCTCCAGACACTTCTTTTTTTGTGAACAGAGACCTCCTTCAACTTGCTGGCTTTCCATGGAGGCTTTTCTGGTTTGCTGGAATCTGTTTGGCCTGTGACTATGAAGCAGGGTTCATTTCTGATCCGTGCTTGCTGGTGGAGGAAAGTGACAAAGACAGAAAAGGGGGGAAATGCAACCTGATGTTGCTGTTTGTCGCTGGATCTGTGACACAGCCACTTTTCCTAAAGGTCATATGGTAGCTTTTGAACTATCGGGTTGATGCCTCTGGCTGTCTCAAGATAGGAGAGGCCAGGAGAATCTCCCTCTGCTTTAGCAGCATCCAGCTCCATAAGTAGATCACTAAGATCCTTCAGTTTAGAGTAATATTTGTTGCTGATTTTGTGGAAGCTATCTAGTTTCTGGAACAATGCTTTCTCAATTGCCTCAGCAGAGCCTCAACACTCATCCAGGCTGCTCCATAGCATCTTCAGCCCCTTTGCTGGCTGGTTTATGTGGACAGATCTAAGGCACTTAGCATACTCAGCTGACTCTTTTCCCAGCCATTTAACAAGAAGATCAATTTCATCATTGTATGTTAGACCCAGGCCTCTTACTGCATTCAGGAAGGAACACCACCAAGCTCTGTAGCTCTCTGGCTTGCTAAATTGGAGCAGGCCAGTTGTGACAAGCTCACGTCATGCTAGAAACCTCACAAAGTCTGTCATGTGGGAATCAGTAGCATGAGTGGGTTGCAGAGCATAACCATGAGGGCAAAAAGGCATAACATTGATGACGCTATGGGAGAATGATGCATTGGGTGGCTGTGTGGATAGAGCAGCTGACATTCTCCATCCTCATCATTGAAAGTTACACCATGAGGAGGCTGGCTGCGTTGAGCTGGTGTGTGATCCATGTCTGGAGTGAGAAAAGGGTTCTGAGACTTACGTTTACTTGGATCATGAGAGGGAGTATCATGAATGTTAGTATTAGCAGCAGGGGGGGATTACACTCTAAGTATTGAGACATGAGTTGTGCACAGACTGGACTGTAGGGTGTATCCTCCTCTTGTGCTAACCTCCTTTCCTTGCATACTTTAGCTTGCTGCTTCACATATTCTCATGTGCGTTGAGTAGAGTCAAATGGCATTGATGTGAATGGGATTTTACAGCTGTGTCCTTCCTCATTGGTAGCGACTGCTGCCTCCAACTCCTCAGCCTTTACTACAGCTACAGCAATTTCCTCTTCTATGGCCAGCATCTCCATTGCAGCCTCCAGTTGAGCTTTCTTCATTCTCATTCTGATCTTCTTCTCAGCAGCTTCAGCTTTAGCCCTGGCTGCTGCAGCAGCAGCACTAGTGGATGATGCACCAGAGTGCGTTGACTCAGAGGCATGAGACCTAGTTTTCAGCGCACTTAAATTTCTCTACATTATGCAAGTAAGTTAATTTCAAAATACATGTGTATGGCCGCTCTGGTGGCCGAGTGGAATAAACCACTGTTCCTGCAATCCGCTTGTCATGTGGCTGGGAGGTTCGTATCCCAGACTCGCCGTAACCGGTCATGGCCAGAGCGTCCATGGGATAAGGCGTTCATTAGGCCACCCTTACCCGAGGGATAGTGGGTGTAGATTGGTGTAGTGTTCAGCGACTCGTCGTTCTCCAGCGACCCCTCTGGCCCACCCGGGCGCCTGCAGCCAAGCAACTGAAAGCATTCTCCCTACGCCTCCTTCGTGGCTTGAATGTGACGCAATCCATGCGAGGCTTCAGCGTGTAAAATAGCAAGAGCGGCTGACACGAGTTTGAAGGAAGCTGGTGTTACGCCTATCTCCCTCCTGTGGAAATGTGAGCCAGGGGAGTTATTCGACAAGAGTTCCGGCCATATGCCATTGGGTTAATCGGGTGGGATAAGGGGGAAAATTAGAAATAAATTAATATAAAAAAAAATACATGTGTATGTTTTCAGCCACTGTAGTTGTTGATGTGTGATGCTGGTTACCACAATCTCATGAACGGCATTGTTTTGTCTGTAGAGTGTTGTCTTTTCACTGTACTGTCTTTCCCTCTTCTTGCTACTGAGCAAGGGCACTGGCAGCAAGTATAAACACCTTCCTTACATTACGACTCTGAAGATGGTTAGTGTTGTCCACAGGTTTAATAACGTTGGAAGTTGTGAAACTATAAATAAAAACATAAATCTTGAATTACTGGAATAGCAGTGCATAGAATTACTGGAATAGCAGTGCATAGTAACAGCTAACTTCCCATTACAGAGCACACGTGTTCCTCCTTATGTTCTAATTAACTTAACAATATGGTGACTAAATGGCTTAAACTTAACAAATATCTAAATGTAAGTAAAGATATGCATCAAAATAAGAATATACAAACAGACAATGCCATGAAAGACGACATATGAAAACAGATTTAAATGGATTGCGGCGAAGTCCGTCAACATGTCATCTCAACGTAAATAAACATACTTCCTGGTTGTTTTCACTTCCTGTGTCATGACACCTAAAATTGTATGCAAACTACATTACTAGAATCCACCGTTAGTTGGCAGAAAAGTATTAAATATTATGACTGTAACAGCACAGTATTACTAGACTGACTGGACAACTGTATGGGACTTTGCCACCGCACTAAACTGGTTTGAATCCTACTTAAAGGACAGGGACTACTTCGTGTCTATGGGTAATTACAAATCTGACTGGACAAAAATGACCTGTGGCGTTCCCCAAGGCTCCGTTCTGGGGCATCTTCTGTGTAATATCTATATGCTCTCACTAGTTCAGATTATGGAAACGACAACATATTACCATAATTATGCAGACAACACACAGATTTACATAGCCATATCAACAGGAGACTATAATGCCATACAGAGTAAGTGTACTGAACAAATCAAGGATTGGATGTCTCAGAATTTTTTTCAGTTAAACAGATAAAACTGGAATAACTGTCTTTGGAGCCAAGGAATAATAATAATAATAATAATAATGATAATAATAATAACTTTATTTTTAGCACTTTTCTAAAACAATGTTAAAAAGTGCTTTACAAAGAAATAAAACCAGACAAGACAAAAACAAAAGTACGACCAAATAAGTAAGAGTAAAAATAAAAACATTATATAAAAAAACAAAACAATATCAAACATTTGCAGAAGTTTTCATGAGAAGAAACATTTTAAGACAATATTTAAAAGATATTATTTGCAGCAGCCTCACCCAGTATCGGTGTGGGAGGATGGTTGCACAAACTTGCATTTGCGGTGGCCTCACCCAGTGCTGTCCATGCAGTGTCTTTGTCCACATCTGAATCTACAAACCCCAATTCTAATAAAGTTGGAACATTGTGTAAAACGTAAATAAAAACAGAATACAATGATTTGCAAATCCTTTTCGACCTATATTCAATTGAATACACTACAAAGACAAGATATTTAATGCTCAAACTGATAAACTTTATTGTTTTTTTTTTGCAAATATTCACTTATTTTGAATTTGATGCCTACAACACATTCCAAAAAAGCTGGGACGGGCATGTTTACCACTGTGTTACATCACCTTTCCTTTTAAGAACACTCAGTAAGCGTTTGGGACCTGAGAACACTAATTGTTGAAGCTTTGTAGGTGGAATTCTTTCCCATTCTTGCTTGATGTACGACTTTAGTTGCTCAACAGTCTGGGGTCTCCATTGTCGTATTTTGCGCTTCATAATGCGCCACACATTTTCAATAGGACACAGGTCTGGACTGCAGGCAGGCCAGTCTAGTACCTGCAGTCCTTTACTACAAAGGTACACTGTTGTAACACGTGCAGAATGTGGCTTGGCATTGTCTTGCTGAAATAAGCAGGGACGTCCCTGAAAAGGCGTTGCTTGGATGGCAGCATATGTTGCTCCAAAACCTGTATGTACCTTTCAGCATTAATGGTGCCTTCATAGATGTGCAAGTTGCCCATGCCATGGGCACTAACACACCCCCATACCATCACAGATGCTGGCTTTTGAACTTTGCGCTGATAACAATCTGGATGGTCCTTTTCCTCTTTAGCCCGGAGGACACGACGTCCATGATTTCCAAAAACAATTTGAAATGCGGATTCGTCAGACCACAGCACACTTTTCTTTGCGTCAGTCCATCTCAGATGAGCTCGGGCCCAGAGAAGCCAGCGGCGTTTCTGGGTGTTGATGATATATGGCTTTCGCTTTGCATGGTAGAGTTTTAACTTGTAGATGTAGTGACAAACTGTGTTAACTGACAATGGTTTTTCGAAGTATTCCTGAGCCCACGTGGTAATATCCTTTACAGAATGATGTCGGTTTTTAATGCAGTGCCACCTGAGGGATCGAAGGTCACGGGCATTCAATGTTGGTTTTTGGCCTTGCCGCTTACGTGCAGAGATTTCTCCGGATTCTCTGAATCTTTTGATGATATTATGGACTGCAAATGATGAAATCCCTAAATTCCTTGCAATTGTACGTTGAGAAATGTTGTTCTTAAACTGTTGGACTATTTGCTCACACAGTTGTTCACAAAGTGGTGAACCTTACCCCATCCTTGCTTGTGAACGACTGAGCCTTTCAGGGATGCTCCTTTTATACCCAATCATGACAGTCACCTGTTTCCAATTAACCTGTTCACCTGTGTAATGTTCCAAACAGGTGTTTTTTTAGCATTCCTCAACTTTCCCAGTCTCTTGTTGCCCCTGTCCCAGCTTCTTTGGAACGTGTTGCAGGCATCAAATTCAAAATGAGTGAATATTTGCAAAAAACAATAAAGTTTATCAGTTTGAACATTAAATATCTTGTCTTTGTAGTGTATTCAATTGAATATAGGTCGAAAAGGATTTGCAAATCATTGTGTTCCGTTTTTATTCACGTGTTACACAACGTTCCAACTTCATTGGAATTGGGGTTTGTAAGTTGTCTTCATTTAATGGCTGGGAGAGCTGGCGTTGGATCGGTTGGGAGGGCGTGGTCTGCTGTGTCCTGTGGGCCCAGGGACCACGGCCCTGCCTGGAGCTGTGACCGAAGAGGAAGCTTCAAGGGCGGTCTGACAGGACACAGAAGCGGGGCAGGCTAGGCTAACTGCTAGCCCATGTAGACCGGCAGTTCCAATAACACCAAGAGCGGTCTGGTGGTGACCTCACCTGGCATTGACTGTGTTTTTGGTGTCCTCGTGTGGAGTGCGGGGAGATGTGTCAAGGGTGTTTGGCTGGGAGAGCTGGTGTTGGATCAGCTGGGGGAGCCTGGTCTGCTGTGTCCAGTGGGCCCAAAGACCACGGCCCTGCCCAGAGCTGCGCCAGAAGAGGAAGCACCGAGGGCAGTCTGACGGGACATGGAAGCGGGCCAGGCTAAGCTAACTGCTAGCCCATGTAGACTGGCACTTCTGATGGTCATCGTGGCTGGTGTTCGCTCTCTTGGACAGTGATTTTTTTTTAAATGTATGTTGGATATATGTGTTTTTGTAGTTTTTGTAGTTTTTTGTAGTTTGGATATTTGTGTTCTTGTAGTTTGAATATGTGTTTTTGTCGTTGCATTGCACTGCTCTTGGCTGGGGGAAACAATATTTCATTTCATGTGTGCTGTGGCATGAAATGAAATGACAAATAAATGTTCCTGATTCATGAAAAGAAGCTACAGACTTGGTTTGTCTTAGTTCAACAGGAAGAGAGTTTCATAGTGTGGGGGCTCTAACAGCAAAAGCCAGATCACCTTAGTAACGAACTGAGACCTGGGAACAACCAGCAGGTCTCCATCTGAGGATCTTAATGGTTGAGGGGGCATATACCAGGTCAATAAATCAGATATGTATGTAGGAGCAAGACCATTTAAAGCCTTAAAAGTGAGCAATGAAATTTTAAAATCAATTCGAAATATAACAGGGAGCCAGTGTAGGGAGGCAAGCACAGGAGTGAGATGGTCATGCCTCTATGTCCCTGTAGCCGCGTTTTGTACCAACTGCAGGCAGTGGAAGGAGCCCTTGCTGATACCAGAATAAAGTGCATTACTATAGTCAAGCCGCGAATAGATTAAAGCATGCACAACTTTTTGATAAAAATGATGTAACTTTGGAGATTAGCTTAAGCTGGAGAAAACATGACTGAACAACATGTTTGATTTGATTATCAAAACTGAGGTTAGCATCGAATAAGCCTTCCGACACTGTCATAAGTGTCTATCGGGTAGTCTTAAGCCTGACAGACCACCAAGATTAGAGACAAAAGGGCTGATGGAATTTTTGAGACCGAACAGAATGACCTAACTTATCGTCATTAAATTTGAGAAAAATTTTGGACATCCAGGTTTAATGTCAGAGAGGCAAATTGTGAGATTTGCTAGTGCGCTAGGATCTGTGGGTTTTAGTGACATATATAATTGAGTGTCGTCAGCATAAATATGGTAGAGCACATTGAATGACCTGGCCAAGGGGCAGCATGTATATAGAAAGGAGAAGGGGGCCAAGAACTGAGCCTTGAGGAACACCACAACTCAACTGAGCCATCGAGGAGGTAGAGTTACCCAGATCAACAGAAAACGTTTTGTTGGTGAGATAAGAGTGTAGTATGCTAAGAGCCGAGCCCTTGATGCCAACCCAAGTCTCTAAGCGATGTAAGAGGATGTTGTTATCAACTGTGTCAAAGGCAGCACTTAAGTCTAAAAGAACTAAAATTGCACAGTCACCTCTGTCTGCAGTCTGCGGTAGATCATTAATGACCTTAACTAGCGCTGTCTCAATACTATGAAGTGCTCTAAAACCAGACTGGAAACTGTTAAAAACACAATTAGTGTTCATAAAAGAAATCCATTGAGAAGAAATTAATCTCTCCATAAACTTATATAGAAAAGACAATTTGGAGATTTGTCTGTAGTTACTTAGGGACAAGGGATCTAAATTACGTTTTTTCAGCAATGGGTGAACAATGGCATGCTTAAAACTGTCTGGAAAAGAACCAGAGGCCAGAGAATTATTAATAATTTGCAGAATAACGGGGCTAATAGTCAAAAATACCTCCTTGAGCAGCTTAGTGGGAATGATGCCTAAGATGCAGGAGGAGGAGTTCATATTGGAGACTGTACTTTAACACTGAAATTGTAAT
The DNA here is from genome assembly GCF_029633865.1 of Lampris incognitus. Taxonomy (NCBI): domain Eukaryota; kingdom Metazoa; phylum Chordata; class Actinopteri; order Lampriformes; family Lampridae; genus Lampris; species Lampris incognitus. The sequence goes on from NC_079214.1 coordinate 40,408,966, forward strand.
TCGTTGAAACTGGGTAAAAGAGGAAGAATTAGCGTGGGGAATGGAACAAATGCGAAAGCCAGGCTGGATTTGGGACCTAATATTCTCCACCTTAATTACAAAATGAGTGAGAAATTGAGACAACTCAACATCAGGTTCAAAAAGAGAAGTGGAGGGACCATTAATGACAGAATCAATTACCCTAAAGATAACTTTAGGATTGTGGTTATTTATTGATATTAGTTCAGAGAAGTACACTGATCTTGCATCCTTAACTGCCTTCTGGTAAATTAACATTTGGTTTTTAAGGGTGTTATGTGCTAATTCAGAGTTGTTAACCTTCCATTGTTGTTCTGATTTTCTATGGAGTCTTCTCAGGGCACGAGTGTGATCAGTCAGCCAGGGGAGGTTATTTGATTTTTGTTTCCTAATTTTAAACGGTGTAATTTGGTTGAGGATGGATAGGCACTGATCATCGAATGAATTTAACAGTATATCTGGATTGAGAGAGGATAAAGAGGGATTAAAGGATGATGAATTAAAAGCATCACAGAATTTAGCTGCAGACCTAGTGTTGAGAATGTGAGACTGTGTTTTAGGATAGTGACTAGGAATAGCGAGCTGTAGTGGGACTTTGGAAATGACAGCTTTATGGTTAGATACAGGCATATCAACTAGATTAAGACATTCGAGAGAGAAACCAGATGAGAGCACAAGTTCTAAAATGTGGCCTTTGGAATGTCTGGCCCCTTTAACAGATGGAATGAGGTTAAAATAGTCTATAAGATCCAAAAAAGAAGAAAAAAAAGAAACATGAAATCAGCGAATGGGAAGGACAACAGACATGAATATTAAAATCACCAAGAATAAGCACCCTGTCATATTTTGGCATGACAATAGATAGAAGGTCAGAAAACTCTGTGATAAAACTAACTGAATTAGGGGGGGCTATAAATTAAGGTTCAGAGTAAAGGGGGATGGCCAGTGATTAAAAAACATAAAACCTCAAATGAGCTAAAATTACCAAAAGTAACAGGATGGCACTTAAGACCTAAATTCTAAAAAATGGAAGAACAATTAAAAGTCAGTGCTCAACTACAATCAGCAATATTAAAAACCACAAACCAAGCCAGAAATCTTGCTGTAGTCATAGACTCAGACCTGAATTTTAATAACCACATTAAGATAATTATGAAGTCACCCTACTATCACCTGAAGAATATATCAAGAATTAAAGGATTTATGTCTCAGCAGGATTTGGAAAAAAATTGTCCATGCATTTATCTTCAGTCGACTTGACAACTTTACAGGTCTCTCTAAAAATCAATCAAACGGCTACAGCTTGTGACACTGCCACATTAAGTTTAGTGTCAGGCCATTTCTTAACACATTATGAAGGTCACAAATATTATATTGGCTTTGGCTATCTCTGAGAAATGATAGATATATGTACTTTCCTTTATAATGTGATACTTTTTTTTTGCTGTTGCATAATGGTGTGCATGTGTGGCTTTTTTTTTAAACAGTTATTGCACACCCAAGGTTATTTAACCAGGGTGTTGCATGAGTAAAAAGGAGGGGAAAGTAGGACGTGGGTGAATGATCTGTGTGGTGCCAGTTGGAAATACTGCAGCTACTACTAACAAAAAAAATTCCTTAGTTTGTCTGTATATAAGTACTAGAAATAAAGTAATGTAAATGAACTGTGGCATAAAATATCTGAAGGATTATTGCAAGCCATCCCCTTGTGTTAAATTTATCCCTATAGCCTGGATCAATTCTGTTAAAATGAATACCCTCCCAAAGTTTCCCATTTGTTCCAATGCCTACTCATTTTTCTTCTGCTGTTCTTCTTTTGTACAATTGATGAGTTAATATTTGAACTCATCTGGAACATGATGCTTCTAAGACTCTGTAAAACCATGCTTCAGAAGCCAAAACCTTTTGGGGGTCTAGCATTACCAAATGTTAGCTTTTACTACTGGGCCTCTAACTTGAGAGCAATTCAGTTCTGGCTTCACCTGCAGGGCTCACACTCTCCCCCCCAACATGGATAAAAATTGAATTCCCCTCTTCTAGATCAGCCTCCCTATCTTCCCTTGTTCATTTTTTTTGTGAATCTCTCAGTCTCTCCCTATTCAACATATGAAATAGTTCAATCAACACTAAGGATATTGACATAATTCAAGCTATATTTTAGCCTTCAGACCCTCTCTTTCCTTGCTCCATTAGCAGCAATCTATTATTCCACCCTTCTTTAAGAGACAGAACATTTTCTCCCTGGTATGCTTGTAGTATCAAAACAATCAAAGACTTACACTCACTGGCCACTTTATTAGGTACACCTTGCTAGTACCGGGTTGGACCCCCTTTTGCCTTCAGAACTGCCTTAATCCTTCGCGGCATAGATTCAACAAGGTACTGGAAACATTCCTCAGAGTTTGGTCCATATTGACATGATAGCATCACGCAGTTGCTGCAGATTTATCAGCTGCACATCCATGATGCGAATCTCCTGGTCCACCACATCCCAAAGGTGCTCTATTGGATTGAGATCTGGTGACTGTGGAGGCCATTTGAGTACAGTGAACTCATTGTCATGTTCAAGAAACCAGTCTGAGATGATTCGAGCTTTATGACATGGCGCGTTATCCTGCTGGAAGTAGCCATCAGAAGATGGGAACACTGTGGTCATAAAGGGATGGACATGGTCAGCAACAATACTCAGGTAGGCTGTGACGTTGACACGATGCTCAATTGGTACTAAGGGGCCCAAAGTGTGCCAAGAAAATATCCCCCACACCATTACACCACCACCACCAGCCTGAACCGTTGATACAAGGCAGGATGGATCCATGCTTTCATGTTGTTGATGCCAAATTCTGACCCTACCATCCAAATGTCGCAGCAGAAATCGAGACTCATCAGACCAGGCAACGTTGAACTGAACAAAACTAGTGACTGTATCTTGCTGTTCCAGCATGTTGCCCTAAGTCATCAGGAAGAGATTTCAGCCAATCATGTTAAGTTGCATGGACGCCATCCTGTCACCATTCCACCAGGAAGAAAAGTGTCTGTCTTTGGAGATGTCAGAGTGAAGAAACATTTCCCACGTTCCCTTTTCGTGGTCGAATCCCCTGAAACCGTTTCCTTACCTGGTGGAGTGTTCATTGAAAATTCCTTGATAGAAACTCCACTTCGATCTTTAAACAAGATTCCTGTCATTCTCAGAAATGTGACTGATCGTAGTGTCACACTGCATCCAAGGCAGGTGATAGCTGAAATGATGGTAGCACAGTATGTGATGCCGTCTGAATCCCAAAATATGACTGTGCCTGACATCCCTCAGTCTCAGAGTAACACCACCAACTTTGATTTGGAAGATTCCCCCATTCCAGAAGAGTGGAAAAAACGGATCACACACCAGCTGAACAGCATGCCAGAGGTGTTTGCTGTTGATGACTTGTCTCATGGTCATACGACTGCAGTAAAACATCGCATCCGACTCCAGGATGAGGGCCCTTTTAGAGAGCGACCCAGACCCATTCATCCCTCTGACAGAGAAGCTGTCAAACAACACCTAAGAGAGCTGCTAGACGCTGGAATTATTCGCGAGTCAGAGTCTCCAGTTGCTTCCCCCATTGTAGTTGTCAAGAAGAAGAATGGTGCAATAAGACTCTGCATAGATTTCAGGAAGCTGAACATGAGAACGATCAAAGATGCCTATGCTCTCCCCAACATCGAAGACACCTTCTCTGCTCTTAGTGGAGCCAAATGGTTTTCTGTCATGGATCTGAAGTCAGGCTACTATCAAGTAGAAGTTGCAGAGGAAGATAAGCACAAGACCGCTTTTGTCTGCCCTCTAGGCTTCTATGAGTTTAATCGTGTGCCCCAAGGTGTGACAAATGCACCAAGCACCTTTCAGAGACTGATGGAGAAATGTGTTGGATACCTGCATCTCAATGAAGTACTAGTATTTCTGGATGACCTGATTGTCTTCTCTGACACACTAGAAGAGCACGAGGCCAGATTGATGAAAGTGTTGAACCGGCTCAAAGACTATGGCCTAAAGTTGTCCCCTGAAAAATGCCATTTTTTCCAGACTTCTGTTAAATACCTTGGCCATGTTGTAGATGCCAATGGAGTCCACATAGATCCAAGCAAAGTCTCTGCTTTGAGAGAATGGCCTCAACCCACCAACAGAAAAGAGCTCAAATGCTTCCTAGGATTTGCTGGATATTACCGACGTTTTGTGGAAGGGTACTCTAAAATAGCAAAGCCATTGAATGCTCTAACTGCTGGCTATGTTGCTCCAAGGAAAAGAGGGAAGATTTACAAGAAGGACAGGGTCAAGACTTCCATCAATCCCACCTTACCTTTTGGAAATGAGTGGACTAAAGAGTGTGACGTTGCATTTAGAACTCTCATAGATAAACTGACTTCAGCCCTGTTCTTGCCTTCGCCAATCCCAATCTTCCTTACATCCTGCATACTGATGCCAGCCGCGATGGTCTCGGTGCTGCGCTCTATCAGGAACACGATGGGAAGCTGAGGGTTGTAGCTTATGCCAGCAGAGGACTATCCAGAAGTGAACAAAACTATCCTGCCCACAAGCAAGAGTACCTCGCCTTGAAATGGGCCATCTGTGAGAAATTCCATGATTACCTCTATGGAACAGAATTTCAGGTTTTAACAGACAATAACCCCCTAACCTATGTGTTGACCACAGCAAAGCTTGATGCAGCAGGACATCGCTGGTTAGCCGCTCTGTCAACCTACAGATTCACCATAAAGTATAGGGCTGGGATCAGCAATCAAGATGCCGATGGGTTGTCCAGAAGACCTCAGAGTCCGTCAGAAGAAGATGAGTTCAAGCAGGAGAAAGCGAGGATAGAAGAGCTGAAGCAAAGGGTTTTGGATGGAGAAAGCAAAACTGTTTCTGGTGACATGCTGTCTGCTTTATGTCAACGCCACTCTGTGACCACTTTGGCTGACTATTTGCAGCCAGAACTCCCCATTCTTGCTGAATCCTTAGCTTTAGATGCTTCTGCCATCCCTGATGACTTTGTGTTCTCTGGACAAGGCACCCTCCCTGGAATGACTCACAATGACTGGTATCAGTCTCAAAGACAGGATCCATCTATCAGACGTGTGATCAGTTTCATTCAAGGAAACCGAAAACCCACTTTTCCAGAGATGTCCTCTGAACTGTCAGAAGTCAAGCTGCTCCTTAGAGAATGGAATAGACTAGAGCTTATAGATGGAGTACTGTTCAGGAAATGTCTTGATCGTGGGAATCAGATCTATCAGCTGGTGCTGCCTAGTAGCCACAGAGAAAGAGCATTGTAAGGCCTTCATGATGAAGTCGGTCATCTTGGCGCTCAGCGTGTCCTTCATCTTGTTCGTTCCAGATTTTTCTGGCCAAAGATGTTTCGGTCTGTTGAACAGAAGTGTAGGACTTGTGAAAGATGCATGAGGCGGAAAGCCAATTCCCAGCATGCTGCTCATATGGAGAATATACAGACCAGTTATCCCCTTGAACTGGTGTGTATGGATTATCTCTGTATTGAGCCTGATAGTAAGGACACTAGAAACATCCTCGTCATCACGGATCACTTCACCAAGTTTGCCGTTGCCATCCCCACGAAAGACCAAAAGGCGAATACGGTTGCCAAAACACTGTGGGAAAACTTCATTGTACAGTATGGTTTTCCAAGTCGCCTTCTCAGTGACCAGGGAAGAGATTTTGAATCCCACATCATCAAGGAGTTGTGCTGTCTGATTGGAACCGAAAAGATCAGAACCACGCCACACCATCCACGTGGAAACCCTGTCGAGAGATTTAACAGGACCCTTCTCAGCATGCTCGGGACACTAGAAGACAAGGATAAATATCATTGGAGGGACTTTGTCAAACCGCTAGTCCATGCATACAATTGCACGAAAAATGACACCACAGGCTACTCTCCATATGAATTGTTGTTTGGTAGACAGCCAAGACTACCCATTGATCTGGTTCTAGGCCTTACACCAGACCAAATTGGATTCAAGTCGCATTCGGAGTATGTTAAACATCTTCGACAGTGCCTCCAAGACAGCTATGCACTTGCTTCTGAAAGCTCTAAGAAGATGGGAGAGAAGAATAAAGCCAGGTTTGATAAAAGATCAGAGCCACAGAACTTGTTCCCGGAGATAGAGTCCTGGTGAAGAATGTCAATTTAAGAGGAAAACATAAACTTGCGGACAGATGGGAAAAGGAAGTCCATACTGTGGTGAAGAGGATGGGAGATGGCTCAGTGTATGTCGTCAAGCAAGAACAGGGTGAAGGTCCACACCGTACCCTTCACAGAGACCTTCTTCTGCCCTGCGGCTTTCTACCTGTTACAGATAAAGTCTCAGAACCTGACACAAACTTACCAACGAGGAGGCTGAGACGCAGGGAAGCAGTCTCACAGCAGACCAGGCACGACAATATTGTTGACCCAGATATGCCCAGCAGTGACGAGGATGAGGATTGCTATCCACAGATCTCCACAAGGTTTCCCCAAAGCATTAGGACAACCACACAGGCCACCACTCTAGCACGTGCCACGGAACTGTTGAACCCAGTCGGGTTGAATCCAAGTCCGTCGGAGTTCTCCCAATCTGATAGTCCACTCCTTAGTGAAGTACCCCATACTCCTGAGTCTGTTCACAATCAGTTACTTGAAAAGAAACCAATTGGGCGTGAGACAGAAGTAGTCACAGATGAATTCTCTCAACCTGTTCGAAGACACTTACCTGAGGGAGACCCCGCATCATCTACTACTGTTGTACCTCAATTTGGACCTATTGAAGGACGTTCACCTGAAAACAACCCACTTGAACCCGAGAGTGCACCGCCCACTGGTGTGACAGGCCAGGCTGACCTGTCTGACGGAAACCCGTCTGAGAGCGAACCGATCAGAAGATCTATCAGAGAAAGACATCCCCCTGAGAGACTCTGTTATGGTGAACTAGGAAGGCCTTTAGTCCTAGCCATGGCCTCATTTTTCGAAAGTTTGGGCAGAAATGTCCCTGATTCTTCTAGAGTGCCCTCTGCAAGACCATACAGTGTTTAGACGCATGCAGAGACTGATGCGGTTTAGAGGGGGAGAATGTAACCCACATGATTACATGTACCCTGTGACGTATGTAAGTTCCACGAGTAGCCTCTAGGAGGCACACGAGCTACAGAGTTTAAACCATACAAACAACCGTCAACAATAGAGAAGAGAAATACGGATATTTAGAAATACGGACAACTTTGACTATGGATACTTGAATTATTGATATTTGAACTACGGATATTTGAGCTACAGGACAATTGAACTACGACAAAAAAGATCCCTCCCACGAAGCTTCCTTGACAGATGATCTCCTGTTGAAGGAAGAAGGAAGACTCTTGTCTCTTGTGTTTTGTATGCTGCTGGAATCCTGACTGGTTTTTTTAGTACCCCGAACAACCCCCCTTGCTACACCTTTTGGAACCCTTGGATACCCCCTTTGGATTGCCCCCATCATCGCCCTGGATTTGGATTCATCATCATCGCCTCTACATTAACTTGCCCCTGTGATTGTGGTAGGATCTGGACATTGCACCTTGCACAGATTGGAAGACTGAATCATTCCCCCTTTTCTTTTCTTTATTATTTTCTTTGAGTGCACTCATACTTTATTTTGGATTATTTTCTTTAATTTGTTAGTGTAGAATATGGCTGCATAAGTAATATATTAGAAGGGTATAAAATAGAATATAGATAGATATAGACAATAAATAGAATATTAGGAAGAACTTTTAAAAAGTATAATAGAGTAAAATATATATATATATATATATATAACACATCTAATTTAGTATTGCTATTGAAATAACTTACTTTGAACTGTTGAAATAAATTGGTTTTTTATTGTAAACTATACCCACGAGTGTGTGTGTTGTCTTTGGGGTGAGTACTAGAATCTGGTCTAGAAAAAAACCTACACCAATCTCCACTGAACTTAGACATTAGACTGTAAACTGTCCCTGCGCAAGCATAGGCCCATTCCCCTGTTGTGCAGGTTACATCTACATGCCTAAATGCATTGAGTTGCTGCCATGTGATTGGCTGATTAGAAATTTGCGTTAACGAGCAGTTGGACAGGTGTGCCTAATAAAGTGGCCGGTGAGTGTATATGCTGATAACACATTTACATCTTTCCAACAACTCTCAGAGAAGTTTATCTCCCTAATAATCATTTTTAGGTACTTGCAGGTGCATAGTTTTGTTTGAAATGCTTACCCTAGTTTTCCTAATTTACCAGCAGCTACTAGTCTTGATCCCTTTTTGACCCCACTACCCACCATGAAGGGCATAATCTCTGTTTTGTAGTCTCATTCACTCACCAAATCCTATCTCACTGCACAGTATTAAAACACTATGGGAGGATGATTTACATTTTGAAATTGGAGATGACGTATGGGATGAGTGCTTGTGGTGGGTTCACTCCTCCTCCATCTCTGCTAGGCATGGGTTACTGCATTGTAAGGTTCTTCACAGCTATCACTTAACTAAGGTTAGTGGTCAAGAATGTATGAGGATGTTGATCCTGTCTGCAATAGATGTCATCAATCTCCAGCCACCTATAGCCATATGTTTTGGATATTTAAATAACTTTTGGTTGGAAATATTCAATACAATGTCATGGGTTATTTCTGTCTCTGTCAAACCATAAGGCAATCACTGCCTTATTCGGTGTCACCCTCACACCTGTAATATTAAATCATATGAAACATTTCATAGCTTTTATAACTCTGAGTCTTTCGATTGGAAATCCCCCACTCCACCTACCCATCACTTTGGATTAGAGATTTATTCTACTTTGTTATTATGGAAAAAAATTGGTGTGCACTGAAAGAATCGTCTAGTTTTAAGAAGACATGGGGACTATTTTTTTGCATATGCTGATAAACTAACCTTTGCTACCATCCCAGACTGACAAACTCTCAGACCATTTTCCATATCTCTATCTTATTTATAGAAATTATTCACTTTGTGTTTATTGTTGAGTACTCCACATATGTGTAAGTGTATGTGTATACACATTTAGATGTTTACTATTACATTTGCCACATAACTACATAATTTCTTGGTTTGCATACGTGACCAAATCTGCTTGTTTTGCTTGTTCATTTGTTTCTTTTCTTTTTTTTCAGCATTGTTTTGTTTAATTCATTGTACAGATGTTCTGTTTCTTTTCTTTCTCTGATCTTCTGCTTTGTAATTACTTAAAGCATTATTCAAAACTCAGTATAATGCTGTTATCTGTTTTTGATCTGGAAACCCAGTAAATAAAGTTTTGAAAAAAATTGAATAGTCACCAGAATCAGCAGCGGGCAGTAGATCATTGACGACCTTGACAAGAGCTGTTCCAGAACTGTGTAGAGCACGAAAGCTTGACTAGAATTCCTCAAAAAAATGTATTGTTATTCATAAAAGAGATTAGTTGTGAGGAAACACTCTTTTCTAGAATTTTTGATAAAAATGGTAGTTCAGAATTTGGTCTAAAATTATTTAAAACAAGAGGATCTAGATTAGGTTTCTTAAGCAAAGGTTGCTTAAGATTGCAAAGCTATTGTTTGCTTAAAGCTGGAGGGAAACAAGCCTGTAGACAGCAAGCAATTGACAATAGCTAGAATGTTAGGATCGACTGTCTCAGATAATTCTTTCGGGAACCTAGTAGGGATGATATCCCCCCCCCCCCCCCAAAATTGTATCCGGCCAATTACCTCACTCTTCTGAGCCATCCTGATCTCTGCTCCACCCACTCTGCTGATCCTGGGAGGACTGCAGACTACCACACGCCTCTTCCGATACATGTGGAGTCGCCAGCCGTTTCTTTTCACCTGACAGTAAAGAGTTTCGCCAGGGGGACGTAACACATGGGAGGATCACACTATTCCCCCAGCAACCCCCATGAACAGGCGCCCTGACCAACCAGAGGTCGCTGCTAGTGCAGCGACCAGGACACATACCCACATCCAGTTTCCCACCCATAGACACTGCCAATTGTATCTGTAGGGATGCCCGACCAAGCTGGAGGTAACACAGGGATTTGAACCTCCGATCCCCATGTTGGTAGGCAACGGAATAGACCGCCATGCCACCCAGACGCCCCTAGTAGGGATGATATCTAAGGGGCATGCAGAGTATTAGATTGGAATATGATATCCTCTAAGGCTGACAAAGAGATCTGCTCAAAATGGGCAGGGGGCTCTGTGGAGATGCAAAGGTCTCTGGACTCAGGGGAAATCTGCTCCCTAATCCTCTCTATTTTGTTTATAAAATGATCAAGGAGCTCATCACATTTTTCACTGGAGGCTTCAATTAGCAGACTAGAAGGGGGACTGATCACTGAGTCAGTGGTCTGAAATAGGATCCTGGGATTGTGACACTTGCTAGAAATCAGGTTAGAATAAAATGAATTTCTGGTATCTTTCACAGTATTCTGATATGTGGACATCAACCCTTTAGGAGTGTCTAGTGAAATCACAAGATTGTCCTTTTTCCATTTGTGTTCCACTTTCTTGCATTGCCTTTTAATGTCCCTTGTATGAACATTAATCTACGGCAGGGAGTTCTGTTTCACATTCTTTTCAAGCAGGATTCGTTAAAATTGGATAGCTCATCAGTGGAGTAATGAGGTTTCTTAGAAGCACTAGGGGAAGCAGCTAAGAAGGCCTGGCAGAAACATTGAGCTGAGTGTGAATTGAGAGAGGAGAGAATGGATGGAGATGTGGGGCTTGGGTACAGGAAGAGGGAGCTTGGTATGAAAAAACATCACTTTATGGTCAGAGACAGTGATGCATATGTCAATTATCCAGAGACAAACTGTAAGACAGCACAAGGTCTTGACCCTTATTGTGGGTATGACCATTATTGTGACTAGCAGCAACTTATTGTGATGTTTGAAATGGTCACTGTTAAATCCCTGGAAAATACTTCATCTTCAATTATTACCCTTTAATTGTTACCCTTATTGCCCCAGTTAATTAACAATGTTGGCAAAAACCATGTTTATCTACACTTGCCGAGAATCATGCCAATTCTCCTACCAGGCTGTCCTCCCCGACTGAAACCACAGAGAGCTGATGATCAGGGGCAGATTATCCTCAAGTGCGAAAAGACTAAAGTTTCAAAATTTAGCTCTTTATAAACAATAAAACCTACCCCACACACAAGGGAAAATACATTAATGACAGTGGTCAAGACAATGGTTGTTGTAGCCGCCTTTACTCCTTATGTAGAGTATACAATCTGTCTCTCAAGCCATGTCTTCTTCAATGTGCGACAGCTTGATCTTTTTGTGTTTGAGTTTGAAGCACAGTGACTGCTTTACAAACTATACTAACAACTAGTTGTTCATGTGGTGTATTTGTTTATTTACTTGTACTTTGACCAGCACTTTGACTTTGACAAGAGGGTTATTACTAGTCTGCCTGTCATCTCAAGCTCTTCTGTGGCGCTGTTTTTTTACTTCCTTTTTGAGGTGACATGTCTCTGCAGAATTCTGCAAAATTTGAGACAAGGTGTGAAGAATCTAGCTAGCAAGTCTCCAAGTGTAAAACCCTCATCCCTGTTGCCTATTGTGAATAGGATCAAGACAACAGGCAAGACCAGTTGTTAAGACCAGTTTAAGTCTGGACAGCCTGCGTCGGCAGACACCGATTCAGTCGCTAAATGTAGAGCTGCCTTTAAAGGCTTCCTCAGAAAAGGCGATTATTGCACTCACCACCTTGTTGTTGACCAGACAGTTTAAATTGCTGTCAAAGTGTTGCGCACTCCCATGAGTGAGTGACATAACATGGCTCAGGGCTGCGACTCAGACATTGCAACTTGCAAGCCCTACAACTGCTTTGAAATATGTTTGATATCCAGTGACCAGTCGCCACACATATGACCAATGAGAGCTGGAGGGAACACGAAAGTGGAAAAGAGCAGCAGGAGCAGAAGTTGTGGAATGGAAAAAGACAAACAAGCTTTGCTGTTTTGCAACAAACATAGTTGTTGTTTTGCTGTTGTTCATCTAAGAAAAAAATGGCTTATCACTGGACCCATGATTTGGATGCAAGGCTCTTTGATTTGTGCAGGGAGAACCAATGTGGTTGAAATTTCTAGCTCAACTACCACATTATTAAAGAAAATTATATTAAAGAAAACATTACCAAACACTGCTTTTAAAATAATGCTTGTAATTAGTAACCAAGAAAAGAAAAGCAGGGGAAAATCACATCTTTTCTCCTCAGATATATATATATATATATATATATATATATATACTATATATATTTTTTTTTAATTAATTCTGTGTTGTGGTGCTGTGTATCTAAATGTCAACTGACGTCCTCTAATTACTGTACCATTGTACTGTTTGTCATAAAGGCAGAGCTGTTAAAACTATTTCAGTGTGATATAGTCTCATTAATTTGTAGATGACACCAGCAGAGCAGTATCAGTGTTAACATGCACAAAACAAATATCAATTGTGGAAATGGAATGCCTTTGTAGTAACGAGTGTATTATTTGCTCGCTCTTTATTCTTAACCTCTAAATACTTTCTGATCCAGAAAATATTCCAATAAATTTTCTAATCTATGGTATTGGACACACAGTCTCTACAGCTGACCAAGGTTTAGTCCTATCTATGATAAATACCCACTTTAAATTGTTTCTTTCAAAGCTCATGCATGAGTCAATTGAATACCTTTTTAATTCCACACAAGGTTACTCCTCAAACGCTTATTCTTCTACCCCGCAACAAGTATTCACTCGTTTACAGTCCATCATTATTCTTGAAATTCCCTTTGAAATCCTCTCTTCAAAACACCCACATAAGAATTTTTGGTACTTAGTGCACATGTTTTTAATTTGAACAAGGTTACCCTCCAACCTATTTGATGTAAAATGTTGGTAAAACAAATAAAGGCTCCGCACCACAAACACATCAGGCTAATGATGGTGGACAGTTAATTCTCAGTTGGACGAACTGAGATTAAATACCCAGATTTGGGGTGGGGGATCAAACAATTACAGGCAGCCATGCTTGTACAGTGACCCAGCTATGCTAGAGGAAAAAACAAACAAAACTGCACAAAAGTAAGGAAGATAAAGGGGAAAAAGAGTTAGATAAATATGCTTGTGCTATTGTTGCAATGTTATGACCAGTCTAATGAGATCTACTGAGAGTTGGGCCTATCATTTTTTTGTATCACCCTTACACTCTCGTATAATCCCCAGTGCTATTGTACTCACACACATCTACTTTCCTCTGTTGACTTAAAAGATGGATGGGTACATTTGCTGATATTCCAAACAAAAGGGCATTATGCCTTTTTTTCTTTTCTTTTTAAATGTATTCAAAAATTGCTTTACCCAGACTTACAATGGCCTCTTTTGCAACAGAAACAACTCAGAGGCCGATGTGTACTAAACATAAAAGGGAAATGCATGTTTAAAAAAATGTCTTTGTCATTGACCATGAATATGAGAATTCTTTTGTTTCATTGTTCATGTTTTTAGATAAAAAAAAATCATGTCCCTTGTCTGAGATAAGGTCAGCTCTTTCACATCAGCAAAGCCTGAATTTTCCTCTCTCACTGTCCTCTTGCTACATGTCTCTCTGCCATTTTCTTATCTTTTTGCCCTCTCTCACTCATTCTCTCCCTTGCCCCTGTGCTTCTCACTGTCTCTCTGCTGCGCTTACTCCTCTCTCTCTCTCTCTCGCTCGCTCTCTCACACACACACACACACACACACACACACACACACACACACACACACACACACGTCCACAGGTGCATACTTGTACCACAATCCATTTGCACTTCACTCCATGGCAGTAGCCATCTCTCCCCTCTCCCACACTAAAAAACGAAAGAGGGCCTCAGTAGAACAAAGCCCCTACCACAGGGCCGTTGCAGATGCCACCTGCATAGTTGTTAGTGCATTAATTTTACTGATGCCTGATCATCTTCTTGGCATTTGTAAATACAGTGTGTAACAATCACTCAGTCAATACATAATTTCCACTCATCAATAGATCAAAATTCAGTGAAAAGTTATACAAAGTTGTAGTTCTAATATGAAAGTTCGGCTGTCATGTTTTGTCAGAGCTGGCCTATAATATACTTTCTGTAATGTGATGTTTACTCACAATAGAGAAAATACACAGCAATCATTATTTCACTATATATATATATATATATATATATATATATATATATATATACACTACCATTCAAAAGTTTTGGATCACCCAAACAATTTTGTGTTTTCCATGAAAAGTCACACTTATTCACCACCATATGTTGTGAAATGAATAGAAAATAGAGTCAAGACATTGACAAGGTTAGAAATAATGATTTGTATTTGAAATAAGATTTTTTTTACATCAAACTTTGCTTTCGTCAAAGAATCCTCCATTTGCAGCAATTACAGCATTGCAGACCTTTGGCATTCTAGCTGTCATTTGTTGAGGTAATCTGGAGAAATTGCACCCCACGCTTCCAGAAGCAGCTCCCACAAGTTGGATTGGTTGGATGGGCACTTCTTGCGTACCATACGGTCAAGCTGCTCCCACAACAGCTCAATGGGGTTCAGATCTGGTGACTGCGCTGGCCACTCCATTACCGATAGAATACCAGCTGCCTGCTTCTGCTCTAAATAGTTCTTGCACAATTTGGAGGTGTGTTTAGGGTCATTGTCCTGTTGTAGGATGAAATTGGCTCCAATCAAGCGCTGTCCACTGGGTATGGCATGGCGTTGCAAAATGGAGTGATAGCCTTCCTTATTCAGAATCCCTTTTACCCTGTACAAATCTCCCACCTTACCAGCACCAAAGCAACCCCAGACCATCACATTACCTCCACCATGCTTAACAGATGGCGTCAGGCATTCTTCCAGCATCTTTTCATTTGTTCTGCGTCTCACAAACGTTCTTCTTTGTGATCCAAACACCTCAAACTTGGATTCATCCGTCCACAACACTTTTTTCCAGTCTTCCTCTGTCCAATGTCTGTGTTCTTTTGCCCATCTTAATCTTTTTCTTTTATTGGTCAGTCTCAGATATGGCTTTTTCTTTGCCACTCTGCCCTGAAGCCCAGAATCCCGCAGCCGCCTCTTCACTGTAGATGTTGACACTGGTGTTTTGCGGGTACTATTTAATGAAGATGCCAGTTGGGGACCTGTGAGGCGTCTGTTTCTCAAACTAGAGACTCTAATGTACTTATCTTCTTGCTCAGTTGTGCAACGCGGCCTCCCACTTCTTTTTCTACTCTGGTTAGAGCCTGTTTGTGCTGTCCTCTGAAGGGAGTAGTACACACCGGTGTAGGAAATCTTCAATTTCTTAGCAATTTCTCGCATGGAATAGCCTTCATTTCTAAGAACAAGAATAGACTGTCGAGTTTCAGATGAAAGTTCTCTTTTTCTGGCCATTTTGAGCGTTTAATTGACCCCACAAATGTGATGCTCCAGAAACTCAATCTGCTTAAAGGAAGGTCAGTTTTGTAGCTTCTGTAACGAGCTAAACTGTTTTCAGATGTGTGAACATGATTGCACAAGGGTTTTCTAATCATCAATTAGCCTTCTGAGCCAATGAGCAAACACATTGTACCATTAGAACACTGGAGTGATAGTTGCTTGAAATGGGCCTCTATACACCTATGTAGATATTGCACCAAAAACCAGACATTTGCAGCTAGAATAGTCATTTACCACATTAGCAATGTATAGAGTGTATTTCTTTAAAGTTAAGACTAGTTTAAAGTTATCTTCATTGAAAAGTACAGTGCTTTTCCTTCAAAAATATGGACATTTCAATGTGATCCCAAACTTTTGAACGGTAGTGTATATATATATATATATATATATATATATATATATATATATATATATATATATACACATACACATACACACACACACACACACACACACACACACACACACACACACACACACACACACACACACACACACATATCAACACGTAACAGGAAAAAACGTTTTCATGCATTGCAGTACAGGCCTGTTTTGTACGTCTCGCAGCTGATGAGTGTGAGACGCACGAAACAGGCCTGTACTACAGTGCAGTAATAACATTTTTTCCTGTGTCCGTGTTGATATGTATATAGTTAGGTCCATTAGTATTTGGACAGTTGCACAATATTTGTAATTTTGCCCCTGTACACCACCACAGTGGATTTGACATTAAGTATTTGAGATGTGATTGAAGAGTAGACTTTCAGCTTTAATTTAAGCGGTTGGATACAAATATGGCATTAACTGTTCAGGAATTACAGCCATGGATATACAGGGTCACCCATTTTCAGAGGCTCAAAAGTAATTGGACAAACAAACATAACTATGATTATAACAATTATATTTAATGTTTGGAGGAAAATCCTTTGCAGTCAATGACTGTCTGAAGTCTGGAACCCATCGACATCTTCAAATTCTGAGTTTCCTCCTTTGAAATGCTCTGCCAAGACTTAACGGCAGCTGCCTTCAGTTGCTGGTTGTTTGTGGGTCTTTTGGCCATTAGTTTGATCTTCAGCAAGTGAAAAGCATGCTCAGTTGGGTTGAGGTCAGGTGACTGACTTGATCACTGATGAATATTCCGCTTTTCTGCCTTGAGAAACTCTTGGGTTGCTTTCTCAGCTTGTTTTGTGTCATTATCCATCTGCAGTGTGAAGCGCCAACCTCTCAGTTTTGTGACATTTGGCTAAATCTGAGCAAATGGTATATCCTTATAAACATCACAATCCATCCTGCTACTTCTGTCAGTAGTCACATCATCAGTAAACACCAATGACCAAGTTCCACTGGCAACCATACATGCCCATTCCATAACACTACCTCCACCATGTTTGACAAATGATTTGGTATGCTGAGAATCATGAGCTGTTCCTTTTGTTTGCCACAATTTTCCTCTTCCCATCCTTCTGGTACAAGTTAATCATTACTTCATCTGCCCAAAGAACCTTGTTCCAGACCTGGGTAGGTTTTTAGATGTTTTTAAACACAGTCTAATCTGGCCTTCCTGTTCTTAAGTGACACCAGTGGTTTTCACCTTGTCGTAAACCCTCTGTATTTATTTTCATGCAGGCATCTCTTGATGAAGACTTGGACAATGATACCCCCTACCTCAAGAGTGTTTTTGACTTCCCTAGATGTTGTGAATGTATTTGTCTTCACTAGGGAAAGAATTCTGCGATCATCCCCTGTAGATGTGTTCCGTGGTCTTCCAAGCCTTTTGGTGTTGCTGAGCTTGCCAGTGCATGCTTTCTTTTTAAGAATGTACCCAAAATGTTGATTTGGCCACTCCTGAAGTGTTTACTATCCATCTGACAGATTTCCTTTGCTTTTTCAGCCTAATGATGGCCTCCATCACTTGTATTGACACCTCTGTGGACTTCATGTTGAGAGTTCTGATGAACCGCTACCAAATGCAAATGTAAATACTGGGAATGAACTCCAGACCTTTTATCTGCTTAATTTGTCATGGAATAATGATGGAAAAGGTCTTACTTGCCCATGAAACCACTTGTTAGTCAAGTGTGCAATTACTTTTGATCCTCTGAAAATGGGGTGACCATATATAAAACTGGCTGTAATTCCTGAACGGTTAATGCAATATTTTTGTCCAACCCCTTAAATTAAAGCTGGAAGGCCACACTTCAATCACATATTAGTTACTTCATTTCAAATCCACTGTGGTGGTGTACAGGTGCAAAATGACAAATATTGTGTCACTGTCCAAATACTTATGGACCTAACTATATATATGTGTGTGTGTGTGTGTGTGTGTGTGTGTGTGTGTGTGTGTGTGTGTGTATGTATGTATGTATGTATATGTGTATATATATATGTGTGTGTGTGTGTGTGTGTGTGTGTGTGTGTGTGTGTGTGTGTGTGTGTGTGTGTGTGTGTGTGTGTATATGTATGTATGTAGCATTTTCTTTTTCAGAAACCATCAATGGTGTTGATAAAAGGGCTCAACAAATGAGGAGTGGAATATTAAGATAGATGTAGGAAAAAAAAACATTAATACATTGCGTTACAAGCTTGTTTTGTGCGTCATGCACTCAACAGCTGGGAATGTGATAAAACAGCAAAGAAAAAACACAGTCAATAAATACTACATTGCCCCGCGTCACGCCCCTAGTTATGGTGGACAGCAACCAATGAGAGGATAGAAAATATTTGAAAAATTACAACCAATGGGGTAGGTAGTTACGATGCACAGCAACCAATGGGGGGATAGAAACAAATTACAACCAGTGGGGTAGGGGTTGGGGCTTGTTTTGAAAAAACAAGGATTTAAAGGGCCAGGGCACAGTCGAAAAAGCATACATTTAACAAGATAACATCAAATGGGGTATATCATGTAGTGGAGTGGTGCTGGAGCACAGTTGGAAGGACAGACAGTAAAAATATAACATCTCATAAAGGTCACATATATGGCGACAGGCATGGACGCAAGTCCATGAATACTGGGATGGCATCCAGCGCTTTACCTGTGCCCCCGTCCATAGGGTTAGTGGTTGTGTCAGGAAGGGCATCCGACGTAAAATTTTGCCAGATCATTATGCGGATTGACAAGACCGCCATCGGTGTTGTGCCCTCACAGGGTACCGATGGAAACTGTCGACTCTGCTGTGGCGACCCCTGGGAAACAGGAACAAGCCGAAAGAAGAAGAATAAAGGTCACATATGTATCATCTAATGGAGGGGGGATGATACAGATAATAAATTGCTTTACTTGCAATTACAAAAGCAATTGTAACTGCAAAGGAAATAAAGCTACATGGGCCGTGTATCTTTATTGACAGCTGATCATTGCTTATGGCTTGGAACAGGCTTGTATTGTCCATCAAAGAATTTATTTGAAACACTGTTGCTCCTTATTTTTTGAGCACTTTCACTACTGTTGACTGTTTCATTTAACAAAGTTTATATATATATATATGAATATATGAATATATACACTACCGTTCAAAAGTTTGGGATCACATTGAAATGTGCATATTTTTGAAGGAAAAGCACTGTACTTTTCAATGAAGATAACTTTAAACTAGTCTTAACTTTAAAGAAATACACTCTATACATTGCTAATGTGGTAAATGACTATTCTAGCTGCAAATGTCTGGTTTTTGGTGCAATATCTACATAGGTGTATAGAGGCCCATTTCAAGCAACTATCACTCCAGTGTTCTAATGGTACAATGTGTTTGCTCATTGGCTCAGAAGGCTAATTGATGATTAGAAAACCCTTGTGCAATCATGTTCACACATCTGAAAACAGTTTAGCTCGTTACAGAAGCTACAAAACTGACCTTCCTTTGAGCAGATTGAGTTTCTGGAGCATCACATTTGTGGGGTCAATTAAACGCTCAAAATGGCCAGAAAAAGAGAACTTTCATCTGAAACTCGACAGTCTATTCTTGTTCTTAGAAATGAAGGCTATTCCATGCGAGAAATTGCTAAGAAATTGAAGATTTCCTACACCGGTGTGTACTACTCCCTTCAGAGGACAGCACAAACAGGCTCTAACCAGAGTAGAAAAAGAAGTGGGAGGCCGCGTTGCACAACTGAGCAAGAAGATAAGTACATTAGAGTCTCTAGTTTGAGAAACAGACGCCTCACAGATCCCCAACTGGCATCTTCATTAAATAGTACCCGCAAAACACCAGTGTCAACATCTACAGTGAAGAGGCGGCTGCGGGATTCTGGGCTTCAGGGCAGAGTGGCAAAGAAAAAGCCATATCTGAGACTGACCAATAAAAGAAAAAGATTAAGATGGGCAAAAGAACACAGACATTGGACAGAGGAAGACTGGAAAAAAGTGTTGTGGACGGATGAATCCAAGTTTGAGGTGTTTGGATCACAAAGAAGAACGTTTGTGAGACGCAGAACAAATGAAAAGATGCTGGAAGAATGCCTGACGCCATCTGTTAAGCATGGTGGAGGTAATGTGATGGTCTGGGGTTGCTTTGGTGCTGGTAAGGTGGGAGATTTGTACAGGGTAAAAGGGATTCTGAATAAGGAAGGCTATCACTCCATTTTGCAACGCCATGCCATACCCAGTGGACAGCGCTTGATTGGAGCCAATTTCATCCTACAACAGGACAATGACCCTAAACACACCTCCAAATTGTGCAAGAACTATTTAGAGCAGAAGCAGGCAGCTGGTATTCTATCGGTAATGGAGTGGCCAGCGCAGTCACCAGATCTGAACCCCATTGAGCTGTTGTGGGAGCAGCTTGACCGTATGGTACGCAAGAAGTGCCCATCCAACCAATCCAACTTGTGGGAGCTGCTTCTGGAAGCGTGGGGTGCAATTTCTCCAGATTACCTCAACAAATTAACAGCTAGAATGCCAAAGGTCTGCAATGCTGTAATTGCTGCAAATGGAGGATTCTTTGACGAAAGCAAAGTTTGATGTAAAAAAAATCTTATTTCAAATACAAATCATTATTTCTAACCTTGTCAATGTCTTGACTCTATTTTCTATTCATTTCACAACATATGGTGGTGAATAAGTGTGACTTTTCATGGAAAACACAAAATTGTTTGGGTGATCCCAAATTTTTGAACGGTAGTGTATGTATGTAACATAATATAAAACGTCGTTAAATATTAATAGCCAGCAACAATAAAATCGCAGCAAAAGGCGGAACATCACCTGTATAACCTTCTGTAACCAGGTTAAAATTAATGTTTTTATTTTATTTTGTTTGAGTATGAAATATCACCAAATCCTGTCTGTGTGCTGTTATTTGTGTTTACTACATTTTATTTTATGTCATTATTTACTTTTATGTATGTTTTCCAACGACCGTCATATACGTGTACTGTCGCTTTAAGAGAGAGGTCTTGTGGGTACACGGAAGAGGGAACGCGGGAGAGGCCATTTTTGTTTTGTGGGAGGAGTCTCAAGCAGCAATCGAGCCGAGCCACACGTGTTTCTTACCGTGGGACAGTTTTGCTGGTTGAGGAGAACGTAACCTTGAGTATCCCTGTAAGAAGATACTGCAAGCTGTGGGATAAAATACTTGTTTATCCTTTCTTACATCGGAGTCCCGTGGACGGTTTCTACTTCTAACGCACACGAGTGGAGTCCGGGCAGTGGTTGAACTTCGACCCCCACGTCCGTAAGAAACACCGCTCCCGCTGGAGGACTGGACGGTTGTCGAAGGGTTTGAAACCAAAATAAATGGCAAGGTGGGCCAAATAGAGTCCTGTGTGTCCCCGCTCCTTCCTTGATCATGATGATGATGATGATGATGAGAGACTGAGGGCCCCCCACAACACCTGGGGCCCCACCCAACTAGAACACAACGCAGAGCTAATGATGAGAGTGACGGGCATGCAGCAGGCTGACAAGCACAGAACAGCATAGGACTGCCCCCGTTACACTTCCCTACAGTGACACTGGCTTCTAATATCGGAAAACAATTTTTCAAGCTTTTGGATGAGTGCTTTACCCCAGACCATCAACTGAGAAAAATATTCAACAGGAGCACAATCAAAATTAGCTACAGCTGCAAGCAACATTTTCAGCAGATTACTTCATCCCACAACACAAGCATCATGGCCAAGGCACAGACCTCCTAACCACAACCAAACACCTCCAACTGCAAATGCCGTGTTAAGGCATCATGTCCTCTTGAAGGAAAATGCCAGATAGAGGGAGTCATCTACCAGGCATCGGTGACAAGAGAAGACAACTGCAATGTGGACACTTATGTTGGATTAACAGAGGACCCTTTTAAAATTAGGTTTAATGCCCATATGAGTACCTTCAGAAATTAACATACAATAAATGCAACGGCCTTGAGCTGCCACATTTGGTCGATGGTAGACAAGAATATCAGTTACTGTTTAATGGAAAATCCTTACAAAGAGCAATGCATATTCAATTAGCGGTAAAAGATGTAACCTGTGCTTCGCAGAAAAGTATTTCATTATTTGCAGACCTGATATGTCCACCTTGAATAGTAGAAACGAATTGGCCACTGAAAAAAATATCTCCTTTGTAATTACAAATAAAATGTCTTTATTACTCCCCTCCCCCATTAGATGATACACATGTGCCATTTATTAGACGTTGTATTTTTTATATTTTAACTGCCTGCCCATCTAACTGTGCCCCAACACCACCCCACGATATGATTTACATAAATTACCCCATTTGATGTTACCTTGTTATATTCTAAATGTATACTATTTCAACAGTGCCCTGGTCCTTTAAATGCTTTTTCAAAACAAGCCCCAGCCCCTTACCCCATTGGTTGCAATGTTTTCTACCCCACCATTGGTTGCTGTGCATCGTAACTACCTACCCCATTGGTTGTTATAGTTTAAATGTTTTCTCTGATTGGTTGCTGTCCCTCAAAATTAGGGGCATGACACTGGGAAACGTATACTGTGTGTTTTCTTTGTTGAATCACATTAGCAGCTGATGAGTGCGCGACGCAAGAAACAAGTTTATGCTGCTATGTATTAAACGTTTTTTTCCTACATCTATATATCTATATATAGATATAGATAGATATATACAGTGCATCTGGAAAGTATTCACAATCACACCCCTTCACTTTCCCCACATTTTGTTACATTACAGCCTTATTCCAAAATGGATTAAATTCCTTTTTTTCTCATCAATCTACACACAATACCCCATAATGACAAAGTGAAAAAGGTTTTGTAGAAATTTATTAAAAATAAAAACTGAAATATTGCATGTACATAAGTATTCACACCCTTTGCTATGACACTCAAAATTGAGCTCAGGTTCATCCTGTTTCCACTGGTCATCCTTGAGATGTTTCTACGTCTTGATTGGAGTCCACCTGTAGTAAATTCAATTGATTGGACATGATTTGGAAAGGCACACACCTGTCTATGTATATAAGATCCCACTGTTGACAGTGCATGTCAGAGCAGAAACCAAACCATGAAGTCAATGGAATTGTCTGTGGACCTCCGAGACAGGATTGTATCGAGGCACAGATCTGCCGCTTCAGTGGTTCCTTGGCATCAAGGAAGTTCTGGCAAACCATCCGGTGACTTAGGAAGGGGAAGCAGGGCTTGACTAAGGCTGTGTTCAGCCGGGGTGGAGAACTGTTGCACTGGGGATGTTGTCGAGCGGTGGAAAGAACACTTTGAGGAGCTCCTGAACCCGGCTAATATATATCAACACGGATACAGGAAAAAAGATTTTAATGCATAGCAGTACAGGCCTGTTTCGTGCATCTCACACACACACACACACATATAGTGTGTATATATATATATATATTAGTGGTGGGACTTGATTAACAAAATTAATCGAATTAATTATGGGCTTTGTAATTAATTAAGAGTAATTAATCGCATTTTAATCGCATATCGATATTTGACACCAGAAGCAACATTTTTCAATTCAAACAGGTCTTGGTAGATGACTAAATCAAAGAATAGACACATACATAAGTTTAAACAACAAAATCCTGTTTATTTTGTTCAAAACAAGTTTGTTTTGTAAACACAGTACTTTTTGTAACCCCTGATCTTCTACCACTTAAAGTGGTCTACAGTCCACAGCAATCCATTTCGCCAGTGAGTTTGTTAATTTATCAGACGTGGATTTACTCATCTTGGCTTTGAAACCCGTCATCTGATGGAGAGTCGGTTGGCGACTCTGCTTGGTTGTATTAGGAGCACTAGCGTTAGCGTTAGCTCCGGTGTTCGTACTAGCTGCAACGTGTTTCACATTTAGGTGGTACCGGAGGCTTGAATAACTGCGGTGGTCTGCAAACTCTTTGTTGCAGAGTCTGCACACAACAGTGCTCTTATCTAGGCTTCTATCTGACCGTTTTTTAAACGTAAATTTCCCGTCCACAGAGCTAAGCAATGCGGTGTCATCCTTGTCGTCCATCACATCTGTTGTTAGCGTACTAATTTGTTAGCCTAATCTACTCCACCTTCCGCTTGACTGACGTCACTCGGTGCATCGGTATAATCCGTATTCCAGAAACGAGTGCACTGAGAAGCGCTCCGTGTTGGCTGGAGTGTAAAAATAAAATGCGTTAAATTTTTTTAACGCCGTTATTTTTCCTATAATTAATTATCAAATTAACGCGTTAAAGTCCCAGCCCTAATATATATATATATATATATATATATATATATACACACACACACACACACATATATATATCAAAGACAGAAAGATACATCCTTCAGTCAATACAGTGAACAAAAACCCTACAACCATTAAAATCTTGTGCAAATATCTTACTTCTGCTCTCTTAACAATGTGCCAGTGAAATAAATGTTCTTGCATGAAATAAAGAATCCCTTTATATGAGCAATAATGAAGTGCTCTCACAAGAGACTGAAAATGTCATGCTAATTAGTGATTAAAATATGATCACTAAAGGGACTGTTATGCTAAGGGCTCTTTTCTAAATTAGCATGTAGCAAAGAAGAAGGTATAGGCCTACTTAATCATTGTTCACAGTGCCAAACAGCTTGGGAATGGGAGCCAGACTAATGGAGGATGATGTATCATCAGGCACACATCCATCCTTGGGGTGAACCAAGGTGGGATGGAGTGATGGATGTGGATAGATACACACATGCAAACATTCATACATGTGTGCCTACACACACCGATTGATCAATAACAGGGAAAAAAAGGTAGCATTCTCAAACATCATATTTCTTCAGTGGAGCCTTGTGATTAGTTTGCCAAGTCACTAACTCCCCCACGTGAGAAAAACTTGACATAGGGATATGCATACGTTCAAACAGCTATCCAGTATAAAGACTCTAATGCCATCTTTTTACTTCTATCATTTCTACTTCTATCATTTCTTTAAACTTTATTTATCAAGACAAAACAGATTCACAGAAGTTAGACTATTGCATCGGTGCTTAAATTCACAACCTAAACCATCTTAAAGCACATACGAAAATACATAATGCAAGAACAACAGAATATTGCTTACCCTGCAAAGAAGCAGTGTAAAACAAGTTTTCTATCTCATGTCTCTGTCTCTCTCAATGCTTCCCACCGTCTATCCATTTCATCCTTCCCGATTCTCTTAACTCATCAAGACAGGGGTTGAGGGCAATTTCAGAGAGACAGAGATTTTGGTTTTCTGCACCATTATGTCTTGGCGAACAATTAAAACTAACGCCCCTACAGAATGACATGAAAACATGTCTGTTAATGTCCCATGTACTCGTCATACATACTTTGTGACATACAGTCCACATCAATCACATTTCTCTACGTACATGTCTCAGCTTCTGTATGATGGATCCCCATGCATGGAATGTGACAGTGAACTGTATTTACTGGTTAATAAAATCACAATGTCTTTATAAAAATTGGGTGGGGGAAATTGAAAGTAATCTACAAAAGCTATGGTGTGTAAAATTGGATTTTCCATAGGAGCCACAGAGAGGAACAGTTGTCGATTGAGGTGGATACACGTTAGCATGCTTAGCATTTTCCCATTTTACCAGAGGGAAAAAAGTTCATGAAGAATAATAGTTTTTTTCCCTTTCTTTGCACTCATTGTTTGCTATTTATTATTATGGAGCGACATAACATCCATGCAATACCTCCTATATTCAATTTCTAACATTTTCTTGTGCTGCAAATTTGCAGTACATATATGTGCATTGCAGGAAACTGCTCTTTTCTAAACAAATATGACCCAGTCCCTTTCCCACGACTTTTCACAAGTTTTCATGTCATGTTTAGATTTTGTGATATTGTGGCAGGAATGAGGAAAAACACATGAGACCAAGGCGAGTTTGATGTTTATTCCTCAACTCCAAAAACCAACTGCAGCAGGAACAACCTTGCACCGGCCAGCCCGGGAACGTAAACCACGCCCCCAGCTCACAGTCCTGCTGGGTGAGAGGCATAGCCCCTGGTGTCCGCCACACAGCGCCCCCCCTCCGAACACCCAGAAGGGACTCCTGGAAAGAAAATTAGTGTCTCACTGGAGGCTTAAGCAGCCTGCCATAACTGCTGCGCCGTCCCTCAGCCGAAACAGTACTGAACCCGTGAAGACACTGCCGGGGTCCTGGAAGGAGGACGACCCCGACGGGGAACCTGGGCCGGAAACACAACTTCGCCTGCCACCCTGTGCGCCAGTTTAAGCCTATCAAGCGTGACACGCTCCCTACGCCCACCCATATCTAGCACAAAACCCTTAGGACCCGTCTCAACCCGAAATGGGCCATCGTATGGGGGTTGGAGGGGCGAGCGGTGAGCATCATGCCGTACAAAAACAAAACGAGCCGACAAGAGCTCCGCAGGCACGAACGAACGCGGAAAACAGTGGTGAATGGGGCCTGGAACCCGAGTGCTGTCGGACAAAAAAGGATAAACGGCCGGACGGGGTCGAGGAGCGGAACTCCCAGGCAAAAATTCCCTAGGGACGCGGAGCGGCTGACCGAGCACCAGCTCAGTGGGTGACGCGTCGAGGTCCTCCTTAGGAGCCGAACGCAACCCGAGCATAACCCAAGGTAAACGATCCACCCAGTTACCATCCGAGAGCACAGCGCTGCCTTGAGCGACCGGTGAAAACGTTCACACAACCCGTTAGCCTGAGGGTGATACGCGGTAGTGCGGTGTACCTGCACACCCAAGGATCGCGCAAGTGCCGACCAGAGCTCTGACACGAACTGGGGGCCCCTGTCTGAGGTAATATCTGACGGAGTGCCGAAACGGGCGACCCAGGATGAAAGAAAAGCTCGTGCAACATCCGAGGATGTTGTGGAGGATAGAGGGACAGCCTCTGGCCACCTGGTGGTCCGATCTGCCATTGTGAGCAGGTGCATAAAACCCTGTGAAGAAGGTAGAGGGCCCACCAGGTCCACATGCACGTGGTCGAAACGTCTGGCCGGGATCGGAAAAGGTTCGAGGGGCGATTTAGTGTGCTGGTGGACCTTAGCGCGCTG
This sequence comes from Lampris incognitus, assembly GCF_029633865.1. Lineage (NCBI taxonomy): Eukaryota > Metazoa > Chordata > Actinopteri > Lampriformes > Lampridae > Lampris > Lampris incognitus. Next base: position 40,435,971 of record NC_079214.1, read on the forward strand.
GCACGCCACACATGCAGCTGCCCACCCCTTGACGTCCTTGCGGAGGCCAGGCCAGACGAACTTGGAACCGACCAACTTCACCGACGCCCGAACTCCAGGGTGCGAGAGGGAGTGAATCGAATCGAAAACTCGACGGCGTCAGGCCACTGGAACAACGGGGCGGGGACGGCCGGTGGAGACATCGCAGAGGAGGGCAGGACTGCCTTCCTGCATCACAGCGTCCTCTAGCTTGAGACCGGTATGCGTCGACCTAAGGGCAAGGACGTCCGGGTCGCTGGGCTGGTCGGCAGCCATAGCGGAGAAATCCACACCGAGGTGCACAGGACACACAAGCACACGCGACAGACAATCGGCAAATGGGCGACCCTCCAGCAGGAAGCGGAAATGCCGGGTTGCAAGGTGCAGTGCCAGCAACTCCCGGTCAAAAACGCTGTACTTGCGCACGCTATCCCGCAGTTTGCGGCTAAAAAATGCGAGTGGCTGCCACGCATTCGCCACACGCTGTTCAACCACAGCCCCCACGGCTATGTCAGACGCATCGGTTGTTAAAGCTATGGACGCCGTGGGTGTGGGATGGGCGAGGAGGGCAGCGTTAGCCAGGGCACACTTAGCTCTGTCAACGGCCTGGATCTATTCGGGAGTCCAGTCGACAGGGTCGTTAGCCTTCTTAAGCCGCAGGGCTTCGTAAAGTGGCTGAAGGAGGTGGGCAGCGCAAGGAAGGAAACGGTTATAGAAATTCACCATGCCCAAGAATTCCTGCAATGCCTTAACAGAGACTGGGCGGGGAACTTCCGCCACCAATTGCACCTTAGAAGGCAATGGGACCGCGCCTTGCGGCGAAATGCGGTGACCCAAGAAGTCAATCACCGGCAGTCCAAACTGACACTTGGCCGGGTTGACTATCAGGCCGTGTTCGTCCAGACGACGGAAAACCTGTTTCAGGTGCGCCAGGTGCTTTTCAGCTGACGGACTGGCGACTAATATGTCGTCGAGATAAACGAACACGAAAGCAAGGTCACGCAACACCGAGTCCATCAGCCTCTGAAAGGTTTGCGCTGCCCCCTTCAAGCCAAAAGGCATGCGCATGAACTCAAAAAGCCCAAACGGGGTGATCACTGCGGTCTTGGGCACATCCTCTGCATGCACGGGAACCTGATGATAGCCGCGCACCAGGTCCACCTTAGAGAAAATAGTGGTACCTGCCAGGCGTATGGAAAAGTCCTGTATATGTGGGATGGGATAGCAGTCATTGGCGGTGACGTTGTTCAGGCGGCGAAAATCGCCGCAAGGCCGCCACGACCCATCCGCCTTGGGCACCATGTGAAGCGGCGAGGCCCACGGGCTGTTGGAACGCCTCACTATACCCAGACGCTCCATGATGGCGAACTCCTCCTTAGCAATAGCCAATTTTATTGTGTTGAGGCGCCGCGCGCGCGCAAAAACTGGCGGTCCCACAGTGGGAATGAAATGTTCTACCTCGTGTTTAGTAACCGTGGTGGAAAAGGCAGGCGTAGTCACCGATGGAAAATCCGCCAGCAAAAGCTGAAAAACATCACCTAATGCTAAAAAGTTAGTGTATGTTAACGGCCCGGCTCCCCCTGTCTCGCACGGAACAGTGGCGAAAGACACAGCATCAATTAAATGGCGGTTTGCAACATCAACCAGCAGACCATTAGCACACAGAAAATCCGCGCCGATAATAGGAACCGTAATGGCGGCCACTACAAAGTCCCACTCAAAATGGCGCCCGTGGAAGCAAACAGTCACCAACCTTGTGCCAAACGTCGCAATGGACGAACCGTTAGCTGCACTTAACTGTGGGCCGCCGCCTTCGGCCGACCTGTCTGTCTTAGCAGGAGGGAGTAGGCTCTTTTGCGAGCCTGAGTCCACCAGAAACCGTCTTCCTGACATCGAGTCCTTAATGAAGAGCAGCTCACTACGACCGCCAGCGCCCACAGCTGCTACTGAGCGCTGGCCCGGGAGTTTCCCGCCGCCTCAAACGTGCACGGAGGGACGCAGCGCCTCGCCTTGCCGCCGAACCGCTGGTGGAAAAAACAGAGGCCTCTCCCGCGCCGTCTCCGGGCAGTCACTCCAGCCACCACCACCGGGTCCGCGTCCTCCGACATCGGCTGCAGAGGCTCCAATGCCACACTCTGCACAGAGAACCGTCTGGTAGCCAGCAGGACCCGATCGGCCTCCTCAGCCAAACCTCGGCAGTCACCAGCAGCCAGACACGGGGAGTTAGCCAAAGCCGCGCGCACAGGAGACGGGAGCTGGCGCAGGAAAACGTGCGGGAAAAGGAACCCACCTTCGTCCGAGCCTAGCAGTGACAGCATATTGTCCATGAGATCCACAGCCGTCCCGTCACCCAAACTGGATAGGGAAAGGATTCTATCTGCCCTCTCTGCGGTAGATAGGCTGTACCTCCAGAGCAGAAGATGTTTGAGGGCGACGTATTTATCGTGTTGCGGAGGGGCGCGCAACAGCTGCATGGCCCGGCGTGTGGACTGCTGGTCCAGCGCAGCGACGACCAAGTAGTATCTGGAGTCGTCCGCGGAGATTCCACGCAGGTGGAACAGCGCCTCGACATGCTGGAACCACGAAGCCGGGTCGCTCTGCCAGAACTCTGGGAGTTTCACAGCCGCGGCGAGAACGGCCGGCTGTGAGAGTTGGGGCGGCGTGGCCGAAGTGGATTCACACACATCTTCTGCTCCAAACATGTTCAATTCGTGGTCACCAATGTGGCAGGAATGAGGAAAAACACATGAGACCAAGGCGAGTTTGATGTTTATTCCTCAACTCCAAAAACCAACTGCAGCAGGAACAACCCTGCACCGGCCAGCCCGGGAACGTAAACCACGCCCCCAGCTCACAGTCCTGCTGGGTGAGAGGCATAGCCCCTGGTGTCCGCCACAATATTAACATATTTTTTTGAGTACTACAACAGCCGTTTCTATGGTTAAAAAAAGAAAAGAAAAAAAAAGCTTTATTTATTTATTTATTTTTTAACTTTGAACAAGTTGTTACATGCCAGTATGTTATAACACAGTTGAGAAATTTTAGGGGAAAGAGATGCAGTGATTACAAAAAAGAAAATATCAAGCTTAAGTGTGGCATTCTTTCTCTAAGTTTTCTACTCTTCTAAACGTGTCTGCTAAACCAGAACCACAGCATTTTAATATTCACAGCTTTGTCCTCCAGCCACTGCTATTTCAAGTTATCCATTAGCTCTTTTGGCAGGACATCCTCCCTAATTGCTGCTAAGCCATAAATAACAGAAAGAACAGAGAAGAACTTCAAGAAAAAGGTTGAGCGAGATAGACTTAAACAGAAAAAAAAGGGCGTGAGACAGACAGTCAAGAGGAGAAAGAGAGGAAATATAGCCCTCTCTCTTTTGTAATGTCGCCAATCATGGTGAGCACATTTGATTTGCCCCAACTCACTCTAACCCCCCCCCCAACCCCACCCACCCTACCTTCGGTAGTGCTGATTGGACTGCTGTGCACGACCAACATAAAGACAGCATATGAAATACGAGGTCCGGGGAGTAGGGTTAGTGGCCGGCTGCTTGTTCTCATGGCTGCCCTTTCTCTCTGGTCAAGCAGTAATCATCGTGACAAAAAACATCATCTTCACTTTTTATTATTATTTTTTTCAAAGAATCGTGCTCAACAAGAATAAATGAAAAATAACCTAAGGATATAATGATGCTCAGATGAAGTGTGCCAGGCATGTAGATAGGGGCAGAAAGTGGTCCAGCTGGTGTGGGAGCATCTGTGCAATTGCCCTTTCAAAATCAAATTTAGCGGCCTCCTGGAGGCTCGGCCAGTTAAGTCCGTACCATGTAGGCTCAGGCCTGATTGCAACATCCTGGGCATGTATCCTATTCAAAATCTTTTTTTTTTTACATGTGTATCCTTTTTCTCTCAACCCTGAAAATCTCCGCTTTCTTCTCAAATAGAACCAAAAATTGATACAAGAATTGCCCCTTAAAATCCAACTGTTTCAATGCAGATTTATACATTCAACATGCATAATTCCAGCATTTCCATGATTTTAGGTCTGTAGAAATCCTGTGCATAAAGTAACGTTTATTGATTGAAAGCAGATAGAATGATATATTCAACTTGACTATGACCTGTGCAGAGTAACAACAATGGATGTCACTGGTAGAGGTTCAGTGTTTAAAGCTATGAGCAAGAGTTATATAAGACCTTTTTCTCCTTGCCTTAGTCTTGTGCAGTCTGGTGGCATTGACTGACAGAGCCTTTTCATTATCACAATGCCTTGTTCCATCAACTCTTGGGCTAATTACCCTGTAATCTGTGTCTTTTGTGCCAGGGCAAAGGATCAAACATAACCCATTAATGCAGTCCACAGTGGCACATGGCCCCACATCAGTCCCATGACCTATTGTTCATCGAGCATTTGGTCTAATTATGTATCAGTCTAAATCACGCTGAAGTTGATCACCAGGGACCACATATGGTCCCTTAAGATAACTTAAATATGACTGAATTTCTATTATTATGTGGGATGACAGTGGCTCAGAGGTAGAGCAAGTCGTCCGGTTCCGGTAGGGTTGCCAGTTGCCAGCTGGATTCTTGGCTGCTCCTTGCAAAAATGTTGAGATGTCCCTGAGCAAGACACCTAACCCCTAATTGTCCCCAATGAGCTGGTTATTACCTTGCATTGTTGCCACCACCGTGTGTGTGTGTGTGTGTGTGTGTGTGTGCGTGTGTGTGTGTGTATGTATGTATGGGGGGGCTGAACATGAGGCCTCCATTGATTGTAATATACACTCACTGGCCACTTTATTAGGTGCACCTTCCTAGTACCGGGTTGGACCCCCTTTTGCCTTCAGAACTGCCTTAATCCTTCGTGGCATAGATTCAACAAGGTACTGGAAACATTCCTCAGAGAGTTTGGTCCATATTGACATGATAGCATCATGCAGTTGCTGCAGATTTGTTGGCTGCACATCCATGATGCGAATCTCCCGGTCCACCGCATCCCAAAGGTGCTCTATTGGATTGAGATCTGGTGACTGTGGTGGCCATTTGAGTACAGTGAACTCATTGTCATGTTCAAGAAACCAGTCTGAGATGATTTGAGCTTTATGACATGGCGTGTTATTCTGCTGGAAGTAGCCATCAGAAGATGGGAACACTGTGGTCATAAAGGGATGGACATGGTCAGCAACAATACTCAGGTAGGCTGTGGCGTTGACACGATGCTCAATTGGTACTAAGGGGCCCAAAGTGTTCCAAGAAAATATCCCCCACACCATTACACCACCACCAGCAGCCTGAACCGTTGATACAAGGCAGGATGGATCCATGCTTTCATGTTGTTGACGCCAAATTCTGACCCTACCATCCGAATGTCGCAGCAGAAATCGAGACTCATCAGACCAGGCAACGTTTTTCCAATCTTCTATTGTCCAATTTTGGTGAGCTTGTGTGAATTGTAGCCTCAGTTTCCTGTTCTTAGCTGACAGGAGTGGTACCCAGTGTGGTCTTCTGCTGCTGTAGCCCATCTGCCTCAAGGTTCGACGTGTTGTGCATTCAGAGATGCTCTTCTGCATACCTCGGTTGTAATGAGTGGTTATTTGATTTACTGTTGCCTTTCTATCAGCTCGAACCAGTCTGGCCATTCTCCTCTGACCTCTGGCATCAACAAGGCATTTTTGCCCACAGAACTGCCGCTCACTGGATATTTTCTCTTTTTCGGACCATTCTCTGTAAACCCTAGAGATGGTTGTGCGTGAAAATCCCAGTAGATCAGCAGTTTCTGAAATACTCAGACCAGCCCGTCTGGCACCAACAACCATGCCACGTTCAAAGTCACTTAAATCACCTTTCTTCCCCATTCTGATGCTCGGTTTGAACTGCAGCAGATCGTCTTGACCATGTCTACATGCCTAAATGCATTGAGTTGCTGCCATGTGATTGGCTGATTAGAAATTTGCGTTAACGAGCAGTTGGACAGGTGTGCCTAATAAAGTGGCCGGTGAGTGTATGTATATATATATATGTATTCTTTTTTTTTGTACAATCACCTGGTACAACCCACTCTACAGTGATACTGTGGCCACAAACATTGGTAAGCAGTTTTTTGAACTTTTGGATAAGTGCTTTGCCCCAGTCCATCAAATGAGAAAGATACCCAATCGGAACACCGTCAAAATTAGTTACAGCTGCATGCCCAACATTCAACAAATAATATCGTCCCACAACACAAGAATCATCAACAAATCAATGACACCTTCATCAGAACCCGACCCCCCCGGATGCAACTGAAGTGTGAACAACTCATGCCCCCTCGAGGGAAAATGCTAGATGAAGGGAGTTTATCTACTAAGCTACAGTGATGAGAGATGACAACGACAAAATAGAGACATACGTTGGTCTAACAGAGGGAACATTCAAAAAGAGGTTTAATGCACACATCTGTAGCTTTAGAAACAACAGCTTAAAGAGTGTAACATCTTTAAGCCATTATATTTGGTCATTGGGAGACAGAAACAGTAATTATTCAACCACCTGGAAAATCCTCTCAAAGAACAAAGCATCCTAAACAAGCAGTAAAATGTGCAATCTAAGTCTAACTGAAAAATACTTTAGCATTTGCAAACCGTTGTTGGGCTTCATCACTATCGATAGCTTCAGATTATCAAGTACATCAAGGAAAATAAGGAGGACAAGAATGAAAAATGAGTGAGAGAAGAGGATAAGATAGGCTACCAATCCAATGTTTTGCGTAATGATATAGAATGTAGTAACAGTTAAGCTGCCTTATCTGTCTCAAACTTGAATCCATATTTTGAAGGTCTTGGTCTTGTCTCGGACTTTACAGCATGACTCAAGCTTGACTAGATCTTGGACACTGCGAACTCATGATAACTTTTCAAGACTGTTATTTTTTATTATCATTCATGAATATCTAACTTCTGAGGAGATCAATAATTTGTTTCTTTTTATCATTTTCAATTTATGTCTCTGAAACATTGGCGAATTCAAATCTGAGACATTCGTTCCTTGATGTACGAAAAAAAAAGCCTCTCATCTCAGTCTTGACATAAGTTTCGGCCCCGCTGGTCTTGGAGTTGGACTCACCATCTGAGAGTCTTGGAACTGACTCGGACTTGCCCCCTTAAGGACTTGATCTCACCTTGAGTTGCCTTGACCATAAGGCTGGCCATGCAATTCTTGGATAGGATCTTTTTTTCCCTGTCAGGGCCATGGCTTGTAGAAAGTACTTCTGAAGCCAGACAGGACTGCACACAGACTCATTCATTTCTTGTTTATTCCTGAAGATTATTCCTGAAGGTATATTATATTATATTATATTATTGTCTAATATAATTGTTTATATTAATACTAAATAATTTATCATATATTAATTGATATTAATATTAATAATTATATTACTATATTATATTATATATTATGTATTATACATTTTAAGATTATTCTTGAGGATACAAGTATATTCCTAAAGATTGTTGTGTTGTTGTAAGTACATTGAGAGCCACTAAACTGGAGTCAAATTCCTTGTGTGTGTAATCATACTTGGCCAAATAAAGATGATTCTGGTTCTGATAATGATTCTGAATCTGATTCTGAGTCTGAGTTCGGGGGGGGGGGCCTCACAGCTTGGACTCTTGTTCCTGAAGTGCGGGTATTAACCGTTACATTGCTGGCAGTATCAGTGCTCCCACTAATGTCCCCATTTTCATTTGTGTCATCCACATTTACAGAGAAGGATTACATCTGTATTTCACTAATGTGGTGGCAAGCTCCCTCTTGTAGACGAAGAGGACAGTTTACTTTAGCTGTTAGCTTTCGAAAGGTAAATTTCACTGACTACAGGAGGTAAACAAGTGCACCCAGCGCTGAACACTTTGATGATACTGCTTCCAACACTTGTAGCAGTGTTCAGAGAGAGACACAACCGACAAAGAGATCAAAGTCAGAACTGGATTGGGGAGAAAAGAGTCCACACACCCATAAATGTATAAACAAATCACAAAATGGAGCGCTTACGCACAGAACATATTAAATGTACTTTTAAATAATTGATAATGAGTTTTCGATATCATTCCCAATTTCTGTTTCATTTGCTGCTGTTCTATTTCTATTTCTCTTTCTTCATCCATTTTGCAGTTGGACTTGTGGGGTCATGGAGCTGATGGGTAATGACATGAGATAGTCTAATAGGCAGTTCTGTAGTCTTATAGTCTTAATAGATACTACTATAACATTTTTACTGATGTTTGAAGTGTCTAAGCCATTTAATTTTGACGCACAGGGTTGAGTGGGCTGTGTTGACAATGTGTTAATGGGCAGTAGTAAAACATTTACATCTTAGCAGCCATTTCATCCGACATCAAAATTGGGAGTAATGTTAAAGAAAATAAAACAGCGAACCATGAGGCATCTTTTTTTTTGTAACATCGGTTGTCACACTTAGTTGTTTAACCTGGTAAGAATTCAGCTAACATTGCAAGAGAGTTATTTATCTTGGCTGGCCACTGCCCCAGGATGGAAACAGCAAAGCACTTAATAGCAAACAAGTGACATCTTTTTCCAAATGATTCAACAGTCATCTAAAAAAGGAGCTGACCAGTGGCCTGTGGCTATTGTTAGTGTCTGGTGTGACTTATAGCATTATGTCACTGCTCCCACAGAGGGGCAAATATGGGCTTAGCATAAATTAATGTCTCCAGGAATAACCACAGAGAACTTCTCCAGAAACAGAGCAGACCAACCAAAGCAAGTTCTGCTTAAACTGCTCATAAATTATATTTTCATGCTCTCTGTCAGTATTGATGAACAGATAGATACAGACTGTACAGCACTGTATTAGAAAACAATATTAATGAGTTTAACTTCTTTACATACAGCTTCCATCCTAATGAGGTTAATGGTTTTACCTTCTAATGTGGTACAAATATTTACTTTCAAATGGGATTCAACTGTTTGCTTTAAAAATGTATTATTACACATGATAGCTGCAACATGATGGAGTTAATTCTGCATCCGTTACATTTCTGCCATATCGACTTATACTGGCCATAACATTTTCTGAAAATAATTGTGGGTGTGTGTGTGTGTGTGTGTGTGTTGCGATAGGGAGGGTGTCAGTGCATATGACTAGCAGCGCTATTCTTTATTAATGTCTCTCCTCTTTCTATTCATTTTAATACCATATAATACTGCAGTATGGTGAAAAATTAAACAGTGTCTTCTTGGCCAGTTGGTCTGGTGCCTGCTGCCACAATCTGCCATTGGGAAAGGGGAGCAGTCCATGACCCACTTAAGGTTTCAGAATCACAGAATGGTCCAACTCAACACAAACCCCTCCCCCAATTAGAGGGGAGAATCCTCATCATTATGCCCCTCTTTTTGTACACTAAAGGGGCTAGATATACTTCGGAGGGGCTACGGGGGAGAAGGTGTGGGTGTGTGTCAGTGTTTGTGAGTGGGCTCACCATGGCTATCTGGAACCTGAACTTTTTCCAGAGGATCATTCTTCCTATGTTCGTGGCTATATATATATATATATATATATATATATATATATATATATATATATATATATATATATATATGTATATGTATGTATCCATCCATTATCCAAGCCTCTTATCCTGCTCTCAGGGTCACGGGAATGCTGGAAGCCTATCCCAGCAGTCATTGGGTAGCAGTCAGGCAGACACCCTGGACAGGCCGCCAGGCCATCATAGGGCCGGCACACGCACACACATTCACACCTAGGGACAATTTAGTACAGCCGATTCACCTGACCTGCATGTCTTTGGACTGTGGGAGGAAACCCACACAGAAACAGGGAGAACTTGCAAACTTCACACAGAAAGGACCTGGGATGGCCTGGGGTTCGATCCCAGGACCTTCTTGCTGTTAGGCAACAGTGCTAACCACTGGGCCACTGTGCCACCACTAACATTATAATCAATCCTTAGGTCTGACCCAGAAGTGCTTGGGTGCCTTTGGCACATGGGATCTCATAGTATTCTCTACTTTATTTTCCGTCATATCTTTAATGGTAATGATTACAATTGTATTAGTGGTCTCAGTGAACACTACATTTTCTGTATTCACAGATTCTGGCAGCACTCTGTTTTTTTGGACCGAAACATCATATACTGTAAAATGCTATAGTCGCATAGTAGAAAAACACAGATAAATAAGGCTGTGTGGTAATGTGAGCAGCACAGTTTGGTTCATCTTCATTTTTGGGTGGAATTTCCCCTTCATTGCAAACATGGATACAGAGAGTAAATGGTAAACGGACTGCATTTTCTAGTCTACCGACCACTCAAAGTGCTTTACAATGCATGCCTCACATTCACCCATTCACACACACATTCATATACTGATGGTGGAGGCTGCCATGCAAGGTGCCAACCTGCTCACCAGGAACAGCTAAGGGTTCAGTGTCTTGCTCAAGGACACTTGGACATGCTCTGTGCAGGAGCTGGGGATTGAACCAGTGACCTTCTGATTACTAGACAACCCGCTCTACCTCCTGAGCCATGCCACCCCTAGATCCCCCCCCCCGCCAATCAAAATTTATAGAGTCCATGGATTTCACCTTTTGAGTTGAAAAATACTAGGGTTGAGCTTGTCTCATTCATGTGATATGGGTTACACATATGCCTTGTGGACATTGACAGTTGTAGCACATCAAATGCATTATCATTCCAAGTTCAGTGATTGTATGGATGTACCAAAAAATTTTTTACCATTGGGACAGGATTCATTTAGATTGATTTTGTTGAAGATTGTTGAAGTGCATAGCTCTCCACCATAGTAATGAGAGAGATGTGAACTTGTTCCATGCATTCTGACTGAGAGAATTGTGTATACTCTTTTGCAGAAGCCTGAAGAGTTTAAAAAAAAAGAAAAGAAGAAAAGCCAAGTGTGTGGGAGATCTTAGTCAGTTAGTCTGTCACTCAACCTCTTGTTCTCTCCCACACTTACACAGTGGGTAGGAATTATAAATCTTGACAATTGACATGACTACCCATTTAGTTTGTCCTAACTGAGCTAATAACACATGTTTGTTCTCCTCAATATAACAAGTGTGAGCCTTGCTTTTTATAACCCTCAAATCTCTTTCAAAGAAACAGCTAAACACCCACATGCACGAATCCAAATTCACACCAGTTCTAATATACTGCGTGAAAGCTTGAAAGGCTTTTGAGTAATAATTCCTTCATCTTTACAAATGTGCCTTCATTTTAATGATCCCTTTGTGTGTGTAGCCATGCATTGCAGTCTTTTTGGTATTACCCTTTTTTTCCTCTATTCTAACTCCTTCTGCATATAAAGACCAAATACGCTGCCACATGATGCAAAGCTCCTTACTTTAATTCCGGCTGTCAGCACAACAGACGTTCGCCCTTCATCCACCACACTATTTCAGATTTAGAGTCCCCATTTAGTGCACAGACAGAAACTTTGCCACTAGGTGTAGCTGAAAGACTCAGGTACCAGCCTGTATGCCGAAGATGCGCGCTCCCCTCAAGACCAACACAAAGAGCTTGATGCTGTCTCGGGGTTCTTTTCATTTCACAAAGTGAGAGCAAAGTGATGCAAAAGAAAAGGCTCATTATTCCAGAGGAGCATGTTTCTCTCCACTTCTTCATTTCCTCTTTTTCCTTTCATCACCTCTTCACCAATGTCCTTTTTCTCTTTCAGGTTGGAGCAATGCGATTGTTACAGCAAATACTTCAAACTAGTATAATCTCAAATGGCTAAACCATTTCTTTTCATGCTTCGAAAATCTGCCGTTGATACAAGTGTCTGTTACCCACAAAATAAATGGATGAATTGTTAATAATAATAATAATAACAATAATAATAATGATAATACAAAAAATAATAATAATACCCTGTTCCTCAAACCTGTTGTCACTCCCTCTCCCTCCTCTTGATTCTGCAGGATTCACTCAGTACCGGATGCTGATGACACGGGCGGGGGGGCTGGGGGTTGTGGGCTAGAGGTTAGTGCACTGATTATACCATCCTGTCTTCTTCTTCTTCTTTTTTTTAAATTACAGGCTTCTATCCTTTACGTATAACTATCACCAGGAAGGTGGGATAGGGACGCCGACACTTGACCTGATTTTTCATAGATCTATGACCACTAGCCCGGTGCCTGTTTTTTACAGGCTGTGTGTAACTTAAAGTGACACTTGCCTGAAGCTCCCTCGGAGGCGCAAAGCAAGGTTCGCTCTCTCTGAAAGCATGTATGACAAGCAGAGGGAAGGAGCAGGAGAATGAGCCTGTGAGAGGATGGAGAATTTGCCAGAAAGCTCTAGCAGGCAAAGCCAATAGTAAAATAAGATAGAATAAACAATTAAATAAATAAGTAAAGGGACTCTGTAAGAAATAAAAAGAAAAACTGTCTCACGCTGACTCCCACTGTTTTCATCTGCCGCCCTGTTTCCCGGTAACTCTCTCTCTCTCTCTCTCTCTCTCTCTCTCTCTCTCTCTCTCTCTCTCTCTCTCTCTCTCTCTCTCTCTCTCTCTCTCTCTCTCTCTCTCTCTCTCTCTCTCTCCCCCTCCTCTCCTCTTCCTCATGCTCATCTCAGCAATGTCCCTGGATAGTTGACTCCTTCAGAGAGACTAAATGCTATGTGCTTTGTTTATTCTCTGAGAAGAGGACAGGGAGCAGAGTGGAAAGGCTACGCATGTGGAGACACACCGCTGATTTAGAAATGAAATTACAAAACAGTGAATTGGAAAGTTTGCCTTGTCTATCAGCAAACTGACTGGCCCCACAAGCAGCAGACATAATGCCGAACATGCATAATATCTCTAAAACACCTGTCAGGGTTGTGCTTTTAGCTGGATTCACCTAACTGATCAACAGGGCCTTGCCATAATATGTTTCTGACTTGGTTTCGCAAATTTTTTCATCACAATGGCTGATTCACACTTCCTAATTCTTGAGCTTTGTCTCACAATGTCACTGCATGAATCACAGAAAAGCCACATGTCCCCTAGCCTATATGATGCCACCCTGGGTAAAAGTAAACAAGCAAACAAACAAACAAAAACAGCTTTCCTTAATATCTGTAATTGTTCAAGGAAAAAACACAAATATGTGGAGCGAAAGCTACTGCAGTGCTAGTACTGTTGGAGTAGATGGAAAAGGTAAAATTGCTAATGGTAGCAACACAGCAATCTACAATTTCAGATTATTTGAAGTCTCAGTCTCAGTTCACAGATATTTTCATTACAGCTGATCTGTGAAACCTTTACAACAGCATTAAAATTTTGAAATTTTTAACAATGTAAACAATGCAAACAAATTAAAAAGAAAAAAAGGAAATAAAAAACAAGGGAAAAAGAATAAATGTAATGGCTGATAGTAAGGATAAAATAATTCATTAAATAAATCAGGGCACCCAACAGACACCAACCAACAGTACAGTTTAATAATTACTGTTGTTAATCCTTGCTTGGGAGATCTTCGCCTTGTGCAGTAAGTGGGAGATTAATACATTGAGATGAATGCACATCGCAAAGAAAAGGGATAGAAAAGAAGAGAGGCAGAGTTAAAGACAATGAATTAAATGAAAACCTTCTCTAGACAAACCCATCGCGACAGACTCACACTTACTCACACATAAATAAAACATTGTCCTGAGTTCAGAAGCAGAAGTAATTCATCTCTCTGAAGCATATTACTGTGTTGCCGTTAACATCTGAAGGCCTACATGGCTTACTGACCTACAAGGACAACAGGGTGGATACTGGCATATTGTTTATCCTCTTACTACACTGTCAAGATCATTTATCAGCCTGATATCATTACAGAACAAGAAAGATGGTGTCTGCATGTGTTTGGTTCAAATGTCGCATCTGCTTATTCGCTGTGGCAACATCCTTGATTCCTCTTGTCTTGGCCCCACCTTTGTTGTGTAAGCCATGGATTGATGCTGTTTCATGACTTATTCCTTTTTCACAGGGTTTAGTAGCATGTCAGCCTTGGGGAAGTCTGCAAGTAAAAGCTCTCTGTCTGATTGAGTGGCAGTACTTAGTGGAGTCGAAGGGGGGAAAAAAATCTCTAAGTAAATGTCCTTAAAGATTGAGCTACTATTCTAGCAAGGGCACTGTCCGCATAAAACTAAGCCGGAGGTAAGACTCAGATCTTTGAAAAGGACAATATACTATGACTTTCCAGTATCTGATTATGTGTCAAGCAACAGTAAGTACAAATAGGAGCAAGAACAGCCTTGCTTTCCTGCCAGGTACTTCATGAACCAGTATTTGCTTGCATGTACCAATGATTACACAAGCTATGCCGTCCGGAGCTTGGCTCCTGGTAGGGTCACCCAAGGTGGATAGGTCAAGGGGGAGGTTACAGACAAAGCGCAATCCAACAAAGACCTCAACAGCAGAACTGGCGGAAGATGTCTTCAGGTCACAATGGCAGTGAAGGCAGATGAAGGCTGCAACAGAGAGTGGTCTCCAATCATCTTGGTTCTCTATGCCATTGCACTCTGGCCAGCCCTTGCCAAGGACTGTGTGGTGGCTGTAGGCACATCAGCCACTCCACGTAAAAAGCTATCACGCTCAAGCGTCCTAAAAGACAGTCATACTCGACCCTGAATGACCGCCGATGATGATGATGAACCAGTGTATGAGTATCTTCTGAAATTAGCATTTTGTCTCAATCATACATCATCAACATCAGCCATACTAAATTGTCCCTAGGTATGAATGTGTGTGCGTGTCAGCCCTGTGTGATGACCCGGCGGCCTGTCCGGGGTGTCTCCCTGCTTGCTGCCCAGTGAGTGCTGGGATAGGCTCCAGCATCCCCGTGACCCTGAGAGGTTCGGATAATGGATGGATATATCATCAAAGATGAACCCATATTGCTACAAGCGAACAAGTGCCTTTTGCAAGCTATTAACAGCTGGAGATATTTAGCAACATTAGTGAACTCTTAATGTGTTGCTATGTATGCCCACATCCAAAGGGCATTTGCCTGCCAAAACAAATATGCATCAAATACTGTGACTGATATACCCGTCAAATGACTAACCCAACCCCATGACTAAAGTTACATCTGGATCTGTTTGTTCCCAAACTAAACGAGAAGAGTTTTTTGTTGTTGTTTTGTTTTTTTTGGAACAATCAAAAAAAGGGCAGATCTAATGTGCAAAATAAAGCCAAAAACGAGGACCTGCACAGTCCACATAGTCGCACCAAGGTTATTATAATTAACTAGGCGGTACGGTACGAGGGTGGTACAGTGGCGCAGTGGTTAGTGCTTTCGCGTCATAGCAAGAAGGTCCTGGGTTCGAACCCAGGGGTTGTCCAACCTTGGGGGTCATCCCAGGTCATCCTCTGTGTGGAGTTTGCATGTTCTTCCCGTGTCTGCGGTGGGTTTCCTCTGGGTGCTCCAGTTTCTCCCACCATCAAAAAGACATGCATGTTAGGGTTAATACTCCTGTCTGTGCCCCTGACCAAGGCATGGCAAGACAAACTGGAGTTGGTCTCTGGGCGCTGCACGGCAGCTGCCCACTGCTCCTAGCTACACAGCTAGGATGGGTTAAATGCAGAGCAGAATTTCCCCACGGGGATCAATACAGTAGTAAAAAGTAAAAAAATTAATAAATAAAATAAAAACTAAAACTAGGTGTGAAGAAACATTTTAGTTAACTGCAATAGATATAAAAACTAGACTTTAAAAAACAAATGATATTGTGTACTAACAAAACTAACTAAAATAAAATAAAAATATAGAGATGTCTTTAGTTTTAGTCTTTGTCAGTTTGGTCAAATTTTACAATTTAACAATAGAATAAGTTAACTAGTTCATGTTATCAAGCGTTATTTTAGCATTAAAAGACATTCATTATAAAATGCACAAGAGTGTTGTCTTACACTTGTATAAGAATAATAAAAATCATAACAAACACATACTGAAATTAATCACTGTATACTGGATGTCAATACAAATGAACTGCAACAAATCTAGATTTTTCTTCGGTAATGCCATACATAGCAAATTTTTATTTATATATTTATTTATTGATTCCCCCCCCCCCTTCTTCCCAATTCTATCCGGCCAATTACCCCGCTTTTCCAGGCCATCCTGGTTGCTGCTCCACCCCCTCTGTCGATTCGGGGAGGGCCTCCTCTTATACATGTGGAGTCTCCAGCCGCTTCTTTTCACCTGACTGTGAGGAGTTTTGCCAGGGGGACGTAGCGTGTGGGTGGATCATGCTATTCCCACCAGTTCCCCCTCCCCCCAAACAGGTGCCCTAACCGACCAGAGGAGGCGCTAGTGCAGCAATCAGGACATATACCCACATCCGGCTCCCCACCCACAGACACAGCCAATTGTGTCTGTGGGAACGCCCGACCAGGCCGAAGGTAACATGGTGATTCAAACCTACAATCCCCATGTTGGTAGTTAATGGAATAGACTGCAATGCTACCCAGATGCATATATAGCACATTTTATTCAAATACAGGTATATATCGAAAGGATCATGGGAGTTCAAAATGCTCAAATCAATACACATCTATGCTATGTTTAGCTTCCAAATGACAGATATAATTTGCAAAAATGGTTTACTGAACTTGATTGTGAAGGCTCAGCGGAGTCAAGCATCTCATCTGATTGACCTGAAATGACTCTACAAGGAAGGAAGAAAGAAAACTTCCCTCTCTCACTCTTGCTCCCCTTCTCTCTTTGCCTCCTCCGGGCGAACAGGGAATAAAACATATCAGAGTGTCAATGAAGCTTGTCATGAAAATTCAAATTGGATTTGGGAATTTGCTTTCCATCTCGCTAATTATCTGATGCTTCTAAATTATAATGAATGCTGTTAAGAAATAAAGTCAAAACAGAAAGTGAAAAGAAAACACAGGAAAATGCTTAAACAGATTTGTGCTTTTGTCTTCTGTAAGGTGTTACAATGTACTGTCTGCATCTGTTTCCCAGAGAGGAAAACTCATCCCACGTATTCACCTCTAAATTCAGCTTGTTTTATCAGAGGCATGTCTACTCTCACACTCTTGAGAACAAAGACAGGGAAAATTCATCCTACTCATAGACATTCTCACTGGCAGATGCCCCACTCCCAGCCCCACTGGTGACAATAATTAATCAAGCTAGAATTAAGTAGGTGGGGTGCAGAGGTAATAGATCAATTGACAAGCTTATGATAAGAATCGATGAAAGAGATAACCTTGGCTGAAGCATGGGGTCTGGATGGAGGGATGAGAATTGGGAGGGATGGATGAAGATGTCGTCATTTTGGCTGAGCCTTATCATAGCCAAGAATAGAATGGGCAGTGCTTTCCACCACCGACAATACTGCTGCACTAACCCCAGTCAAAGCAATGATGACCTCACACAGAAGCACGCTTGCACACACACAAAAGTGTATAACGCATGGATCTTAGATTGGTTGAAATCGGGACATCCCTTGCTCTGTGTACTTTTTTTTTCTTTCCTTTCAGTAGCACAAAATTAAAGGGGATTTAGGC
The DNA here is from genome assembly GCF_029633865.1 of Lampris incognitus. Classification (NCBI taxonomy): domain Eukaryota; kingdom Metazoa; phylum Chordata; class Actinopteri; order Lampriformes; family Lampridae; genus Lampris; species Lampris incognitus. The sequence goes on from NC_079214.1 coordinate 40,453,517, forward strand.
CACAGAGGACATGTCCATATTCTGACTCACAAACTAATGTCTAAAAGCTTAAGTTCTACAACTGGAGTTTGTGTTCTGCATCCAATATGCCAATGCATATGTATGGGCCTCTTTTGACAGAAGGGTACAGCAAAGGTGAAAGGGAAGGTTTACAAGATGGTTGTGAGACCAGCTATGTTATATGGTTTGGAGACAGTGGCACTGACGAAAAGACAGGAGGCGGAGCTGGAGGTGGCAGAATTGAAGATGCTAAGTTTTTGTTAGGAGTAATGAAGAAGGACAGGATTAGGAATGAGTATATTAGAGGGACAGTTCAGGGATGATTTGGAGACAAAGCAAGAGAGGCAAGATTGAGATGGTTTGGACATGTGCAAAGGAGAGATGCTGGGTATATTGGGAGACAGATGATGACTATGGAGCTGCCAGGGAAGAGGACAGAAGGAAGACCAAAGAGGAGGTTTATGGATGTGGTAAGGGAGGACATGCAGGTGGCTGGCATGACAAAGAACGATGCAGAGGACAGGAAGAGATGGAAACAGCGACCCCTAATGGGAGCAGCTGGAAGAAGAAGAGGGAGAAGAAGAAGACAGTATTTAAAGAAAGAGAAGCTATTCTGATCCATGATTGTGATGTTTCTTAAAACATTTTTACTGACTGTGGAGGAAAACCAGGGAACTGTATAAATAAAAATTAGTTCTGTGAATAATATCTTGCATCAAAAGAAAGCTTCAGGAAAGCCTCTGCAAATCAATGAAGGTCTCCACTCTTGTTTCATTCATATCCAGATGAGACATTTAAAAAGTCTCACCCCCGTCTTTTTTTTCCATTTTTTTTTGGCTTTTCAGAATAATTCCCTGCTACGTACTGTATCACATAACTCTCTTGGATAATGGTATCTCATTATGTGCCCTCCGGGACTCTCTTAAGCAGCAAATTACATATTTGAGAAAGAGGAAATTGTTTTTTCGACGGAGCTGTATTATCCCCTGAATAACAGATGGGTGAGAAGATTTACAAACCTGCTTTGTCTGCTATCTTTGACTTACTTCCATCATCTCAACAGAGAGTAAACAAGTATACATTATAATGTTAATTTTATGAGTAGACTTGACAAGACAGGAAATGCAAGGAATCAGGGATCGATTTGCTATTAGATTTGAGGCAAAACAATCTCAAGGCGCCACATTCTTAGATCATTGCTGCATATCCCACATCTAAATCTTTTTTTTAAAATAATTTTAAAAACCCAGACAACTGTCACAATAGAATACCTACTGTACAATATGAATGATTTGTAATTTATAAGTATTAGCAAAGCCTATAACTTTGCTTAATAAATGATAACAATCCTTCACATCAAATTTGTTTTGTGTGCTGTTGGAGTTCAACCATGATCCTCATAGTGATGTAAACATCAAAGACAATGAGAAGCAAACAATGTGCAGAAATACATTTATTGAAATCTAAGCTGTATGATATTCATCATCATCTAGTATAGTGTGGTTAATAGGCCTTGGCGATAGGACAATGTAATTGAAAATTGAAGATATTTGGCATACATTGCGACATTGATCCTTGGCAAGCGATAATTGTCCTATGATGTGGGGAAACAATTGGTTCCAAGCTAATTCATCTTTGTGACATAAGCAGCACACAATTCTCATTGTTTTTTTTTGTTTTTTGTTTCTCATTGTGCTGCTTCATAGTCTGACAATTTATTATTCATAAAATAAACAAATTAAATAAAGGTGGCACTTTACGGCTGATCAATGATCAAATAGTCTCTGTTTGATAAGGAAATTCCGTGTTTGTTACAGTACTACCTTAATAATAATCCTCCACTGAGCCTATTCATCAATTTCTGATATGGTGCAAAGTTGACTGGTTCTCAACTCCTGTCTACAACTACTTGTCTATGTCTATTCTACCAGCCCACCAAACACTTGACCCCATTTAGATGTCTACGTCTGTTTCCAGTTGAAATTGTGTGTAGCTTAGCCTAGCCCCCACTTAGCTTTGAAATCACCCATTAAATATATACCAGTTTTAGCTCAAGCGATTAGGTGAAATAGGTGAAAGTGAAGTTATATATACACTCACTGGCCACTTTATTAGGTACACCTTGCTAGTACCGGGTTGGACCCCCTTTTGCCTTCAGAACTGCCTTAATCCTTCGTGGCATAGATTCAACAAGGTACTGGAAACATTCCTCAGAGAGTTTGGTCCATATTGACATGATAGCATCACGCAGTTGCTGCAGATTTGTCAGCTGCACATCCATGATGCGAATCTCCCGGTCCACCACATCCCAAAGGTGCTCTATTGGATTGAGATCTGGTGACTGTGGAGGCCATTTGAGTACAGTGAACTCATTGTCATGTTCAAGAAACCAGTCTGAGATGATTCGAGCTTTATGACATAGTGTGTTATCCTGCTGGAAGTAGCCATCAGAAGATGGGAACACTGTGGTCATAAAGGGATGGACATGGTCAGCAACAATACTCAGGTAGGCTGTGGCGTTGACACGATGCTCAATTGGTACTAAGGGGCCCAAAGTGTGCCAAGAAAATATCCCCCACACCATTACACCACCACCACAAGCCTGAACCGTTGATACAAGGCAGGATGGATCCATGCTTTCATGTTGTTGATGCCAAATTCTGACCCTACCATCTCAATGTCGCAGCAGAAATCGAGACTCATCAGACCAGGCAACGTTTTTCCAATCTTCTATTGTCCAATTTTGGTGAGCCTGTGCGAATTGTAGCATCAGTTTCCTGTTCTTAGCTGACAGGAGTGGCACCCGGTGTGGTCTTCTGCTGCTGTAGCCCATCTGCCTCAAGGTTCGACGTGTTGTGCGTTCAGAGATGCTCTTCTGCATACCTCGGTTGTAATGAGTGGTTATTTGAGATACTGTTGCCTTTCTATCAGCTTGAACCAGTCTGGCCATTCTCCTCTGACCTCTGGCATCAACAAGGCATTTTCGCCCATAGAACTGCCGCTCACTGGATATTTTCTCTTTTTCGGACCATTCTCTGTAAACCCTAGAGATAGTTGTGCGTGAAAATCCCAGTAGATCAGCAGTTTCTGAAATACTCAGACCAGCCCGTCTGGCACCAACAACCATGCCACGTTCAAAGTCACTTAAATCACCTTCCTTCCCCATTCTGATGCTCGGTTTGAACTGCAGCAGATCGTCTTGACCATGTCTACATGCCTAAATGCATTGAGTTGCTGCCATGTGATTGGCTGATTAGAAATTTGCGTTAAAGAGCAGTTGGACAGGTGTGCCTAATAAAGTGGCCGGTGAGTGTATATATGCGCTTTATCTACACCATTGATTTCTTTTTCCGGGGGGGGGGTTATTTATAGAATGTTTTTTTCCACAAACTGCCATGATAATAACACCCATTAGAAAAGTCAACATTTCACAAGTTAGTTAATGTTTTGATTGATTGATTGATTGATTGATTGATTGATTGATTTATATTGTTGAGAAAGGCTGCACAATAACAGGACACTAAGGGGTCAGCCATATGTTCTCTCAGTAATATGTTCTCATGAATTGATATTAGGGTTAGGTTTGGGTTGGGGTGAGGGAACATAAACACACTCCTGACACTAACACCTGGTGGCTGTAAAATGACTTCATGCTGTTGCACAAATGCTGTTGTAGTTTTGGCCATGAAGTAACTTCTAAGTAGACCTAATAGAGGACATGCAGTTGTTAAAATGAAAAAATGAGGTGTGCTAATCACCTTTATTAAACCTGCCACACATGGAAGTATTGTTGTTGAAATGCTGTTGAAACACTTATCATATGTATGCTACTCTTGCTAGCTATGAACTCTTTCCCAAAGTCAGATGACAATAGAAACAGACAGTTGGAAGACAAAACAATCACTATTCCAGCAGGTGCCACTTTCAGTAACCATGCTCCCCCCAAATTGTGTCAAGTAGCACATTTTTAATTGTGCAGCTCACAGGTCTGCAATTTGGGGAAATTAGCAATGAGAGAGCTCCATCAAAAAGTGTCAGTTTGTCAAATTAGTGGTTTTCATTACAAAGACAAGCGAAACAATCACAATCCACTCAATGATAGAGCAAATCAGCAATAAGCTGTACATTTTGAAAAACTGACCAGGCCCATTAGAACCTGCAATTAGATAGTTGCTAAGCTAACTTCTTGCAGGCAAATGGCCATATTTGGAAAAAACAAAACAAAAAACAGGCTTTTACCATAACCATTTTATAAACAGGCAAGGACACTGCAGTTCGAAATTAAGTGTTTATTCTTAGCAAATCTTTGATATTGCTGACAGAATGGGTCAGACATGCCTTGAAGAGAGCACAATCACATTTGTTTGCAACATTTCTTGTTTTACTAGGGGGCTGCTGAAATCTGTAACACAATGGGCTAGGAGAGGAAAGGGTGGCACACCTCTGACCAGATTTTTTCAGAACTTTGGCACCAATCACAACATTATACACGTTTCTCATATCCGTTAAGCCAGACTATATGTAACCCGGCTATAACTAAGTATCTACAAAAATTAACACATTTCAACCAAAATAGTCCAGTTTTAGCCTATATACTACTACTACTACTACTACTACTATTTTCGGCTGCTCCCGTTAGGGGTCGCCACAGCGGATCATCCATTTCCATTTCTTCCTGTCTTCTGCATCTTCCTCTGTCACACCAGCCACCTGCATGTCTTCCCTCACCACATCCATAAACCTCCTCTTTGGCCTTCCTCTTCTCCTCTTCCCTGGCAGCTCCATATTCAGCATCCTTCTCCCAATATACTCAGCATCTCTCCTCCACACATGTCCAAGCCATCTCAATCTTGCCTCTCTTGCTTTGTCTCCAAACCGTCCAACCTGAGCGGTCCCTCTAATATAATCGTTCCTAATCCTGTCCTTCTTCGTTACTCCCAGTGAAAATTTTAGCATCTTCAACTCTGCCACCTCCAGCTCCGCCTCCTGTCTTTTCGTCAGTGCCACTGTCTCCAAACCATATAACATAGCTGGTCTCACAACCATCTTGTAAACTTTCCCTTTAACTCTTGCTGGTAGTCTTCTGTCGCAAATCACTCCTGACACACTTCTCCACCCACTCCACCCTGCCTGCACTCTCTTTTTCACCTCTCTACTGCACTCCCCGTTACTTTGGACAGTTGACCCCAAGTATTTAAACTCAAATGCCTTTGTCACCTCCACTCCTTGCATCCTGACCATTCCACTGTCCTCTCTCTCATTCACGCATAGGTATTCCGTCTTGCTCCTACTGACTTTCATTCCTCTTCTCTCCAGTGCATACCTCCACCTCTCCAGGCTCTCCTCAACCTGCACCCTACTCTCACTAAAGATCACAATGTCATCCGCGAACATCATAGTCCATGGAGACTACTGCCTGATCTCGTCCGTCAACCTGTCCATCACCATTGCAAACAAGAAAGGGCTCAGAGCCGATCCTTGATGTAATCCGACCTCCGCCTTGAACCCATCTGTCATTCCAACTGCACACCTCACCATTGTCACACTTCCCTCATACGTATCCTGCACCACTCCTACATACTTCTCTGCAACTCCTGGCTTCCTCATACAATACCACACCTCCTCTCTCGGCACTCTGTCATAAGCTTTCTCTAAATCTACAAAGACACAATGCAACTCTTTCTGGCCTTCTCTATACTTCTCAATCAACATTCTCAAAGCAAACATCGCATCTGTGGTGCTCTTTCGTGGCATGAAACCATACTGCTGCTCGCTGATCATCACCTCTCCTCTTAACCTAGCTTCTATTACTCTTTCCCAAATCTTCATGCTGTGGCTGATCCACTTTATACCTCTGTAGTTGTTACAGTTCTGCACATCGCCCTTGTTCTTGAAAATCGGTACCAGTATGCTTCTTCTCCACTCCTCAGGCATCCTCTCACTTTCCAGGATTGTGTTAAACAATCTAGTTAAAAACTCCACTGCCATCTCTCCTAAACATCTCCATGCCTCCACAGGTATGTCATCAGGACCAACTGCCTTTCCACTCTTCATCCTCTTCATAGCTGCCCTCACTTACTCCTTGTTAATCCGCTGAACTTCCTGATTCACTATCCCTACATCATCCAACCTTCTCTCTCTCTCATTTTCTTCATTCATCAGCCCGTCAAAGTATTCCTTGCACCTTCTCAGCACACTCTCCTCGCTTGTCAGCACATTTCCATCTCTATCCTTGATCGCCCTAACTTGCTGCACATCCTTTGCAGCTTGGTCCCTCTGTCTAGCCAATCGGTACAAGTCCTTTTCTCCTTCCTTAGTGTCTAACCTGTCATACAACTCACCATACGCCTTTTCCTTTGCCTTTGCCACCTCTCTCTTTGCTTTACGCTGCATCTCCTTGTACTCCTGTCTACTTTCTTCATCTCTCTTACTATCCCACTTCTTCTTCGCCAACCTTTTCCTCTGTATAATTTGCTGTACTTCCACCACCAAGTCTCCTTGTCTTCCTTCCTCTGTCCTGATGACACACCAAGTACCTTCCCTCACTATTTCTGCAGTGGTTGTCCAGCCATCTGGCAACTCTTCACTACCACCCAGCACCTGTCTTAACTCCTCCCTGAACTCCACACAACAGTCTTCCTTCTTCAACTTCCACCATTTGATCTTCGGCTGTGTCTTCACTCGCTTCCTTTTCTTGGTCTCCAAAGTCATCCTACAGACCACCATCCGATGCTGCCTAGCTACATTCTCCCCTGTCACCACTTTGCAGTCTCCAATCCCTTTTAGATGGCACCTTCTACATAAGATATAGTCCACCTGTGTGCACTTTCCTCCACTCTTGTACGTCACCCTGTGTTCCTCCCTCTTCTTGAAATATGTATTCACCACAGCCATTTCCATCCTTTTCGCAAAATCGACCACCATCTGTCCTTCCACATTTCTCTTCTTGACTCCATACCTTCCCATCACCTCCTCATCACCTCTGTTCCCTTCACCAACATGTGCATTGAAGTCCGCTCCAATCACCACTCTCTCCTCCTTGGGTACCCTCTCCAACATGTCGTCCAACTCACTCCAGAATTCTTCTTTTTCATCCATCTCACACCCAACTTGCGGGGCATATGCGCTGATAACATTCAGCAATAAACCTTCAATTTCCAGCTTCATACTCATCACTCTGTCTGACACTCTCTTCACCTCCAGCACGCTCTTGACATACTCTTCCTTCAGAATTACCCCTACCCCATTACTCCTCCCATTCCCACCATGGTAGAAGAGTTTGAACCCACCTCCGATACTCCTGGCCTTACTCCCCTTCCACCTGGTCTCTTGCACACACAGTATGCCTACCTTTCTTCTTTCCATCATGTCAGCCAGCTCTCTCCCTTTACCAGTCATAGTGCCAACATTCAAAGTTCCAACTCTCACCTCCACATGCCTACCCTTCCTCCTCTCTAGCTGCCTCTGGACATGCTTTCCCCCTCTCCTTCTCCTTCGCCCAACAGTGGCATAGTTTCCACCAACACCCTGCTGGTTAACAGTACAGGTGGCGGTCGTTGGTAACCCGGGCCTCGACCGATCCGGTATGTAAGTCTTATTTATGATCCGCATATTTGATTTGGCAAAGATTTTACGCCGGATGCCCTTCCTGACGCAACCCTCCCCATTTGTCCGGGCTTGGGACCGGCACTAAGGATGCACTGGCTTGTGCATCCTCAGTGGCTGGGTTCAGTTTTAGCCTATATACCTAGACATATTTTCACCTGCAAATTACCCAAAATTTTTTTAGTTGGAGGTATCTAAGGACAGGATGTTGAATTGCTGTAAAGCTCACTGAGGCAAATTTGTAATTTGTGATAATGGGCTATACAAATAGAATTGACTTGACTTGACTTGACTATCTACTACCTAAAAATGGATCCAAGAAAAAATAGGCCTAAATGGTCTGTTCAGCAGAAGAATCTGTCAATTTATCGTTGTCATTCTAATGTCAAACGTTTCATATAGGCTTTTTCCATTTTTCATAGTATAGCTAGTAAGATGTTTATTAAAAGTGAGCATAAACTATATTAGCTAGTTTGTGAACCTGCATGTGTAGGCGGTTCTCCAACACAGCCACCAGTGTAAAGTTAATGAATCTGACCTACATTAGTGAACAACCAATCCATATATTAAAACAATATTGTATGATTTTCCCAGCTCATGCATGTGCATAAAGGAGACAGACTGAGCCGCAGCCCCGCCAAACTCCATCGCACATGAATACTGTTTGGATGAGAGCTCATTTCAGTCATTACAAGCTAAAATGTTCATTTGAGTCAAAGTCGTCAATCATTTGTGACAGTCACAGACTGAAAAATATGATGTGGCTGGGGAAGACCAACAAGTATCAGACCAAGATGCCACAAAAAGCATAGTAACACTGAGCAATGAAATGCACTGTGCTTATTTAGGAACTGTTTAATCACAGATCGAACTTTTGAATTCCAAGATTGTGTGTAGCAAACAGACATTATTTATCTTTCTTAAAGTCACACGTTAGCTCTTCAAATTCCTAATGTTTCTCTCTCAAAGAAGTTTTTAAGTATACTGTCGAGACCGTGATACATTTTTTTCCCCCAATTCACTTCGGGAACACCTGCATCTGATTGGTTAAATTTGGGGTTAGGGTGGGGTTAGGGTTAGTATTAGATAATCAAGAGTTTTTGACACACAGAGGTTTGATCTAAACTGGGTTGGCAAAACGACAGATGCGTCCACTTAGATGAGTGATGAAACGTTTCTCCCAATAAACGTTGTGTTCAGATGAACTGATTCAACTTTTTGGGAATTTAGCCTATGATACCTCAAGAAGTTCTGCAATATAAATTTGAATATTTGCTTTCTTTTGGGGCAACACAGTGTAATATTGCAATATATTTTCAAATGCTAACACTGTAATATAATTTTTACAGTTATCACCCTGCCCCAGTGGGTAGTATTTAGCTGTGTGTGAGGGATATGGGGTATGGGTATGTGGACTAATTGCCTTTTAAATCTTACGTCCTCAGCTCATCCTCGGCAGAGGGTTTTTGGAATCAGGTGTCAAGGTCTCAGGAGTGTGACTGTACTGAGTACACAGTCCTCACAAACACAGCATGAATCAAGAGTTGCTTTGTTCTTCGCAGTTTTTAAATAATCAATACTACTTAATCATTATTTAACTGTACTAAAAGACAAACTTTTCTTTAATAGCCAGTACAAAATAACTCATAACTCTTGATTGGATTAAATGCAGCAAGATTTTATTTTTCTTGTGAAAGAGTAAGGATACGGTTTAATAACCAAATCCAGATGATACTTTTTATCTGAAATCACTATAGTTTATAATTTTTCCCCTAATTTTTATTTTCAACAAATTATTGTTTTTAACAAATTATTAATATTTCTTGATTATTTAGTCAGAGCCTACAGTGGTATTTCTATTGTTCCCCTTCAACCCTTCCAGTTAATTAATTAATGAACTAATTGCAACCCCAAACAAGCTACAATAAATTGGAAAAATACATTAGGAAGACCTGAGAACCCACTTGTTGGAATCTGCCAATAGTAAAGTAAATTTGCTGAGAATGGTTTTACATTTGGCTGAATGGGGGGTGGGGGAGCATAACCACATAAACCCAGCGTAACCACAAGTATACCTTGATACTCAATGACAAACAGAGAGAAAGGTCATGGGTCAAATATACCACCCCTTTCCACACCATGTTTCCCTCTCTTTGTTTTAAATTCAACACTAATGCCGTTCTCCTATGTGGCATTGCCTCTCCCCTTGAGGCAAATTTGTAATTTGTGATATTGGGCTATACAAATAAGATTGACTTGACTTGACTCTTGGTGATAATTTGATGTAATAATGTTGATACTGAGAGGAGGGAGCTATAATAATGGTAGCCTTGTTATATCAGTCATCTGCTTGTTTGTAGTCACACTATTTCTGATTGTATTTGTAATCACTTTCCAATTTTATCCTTGTGTGTACCCTTATGCATGTGTGTAGTACTGATCAAACCACATTTGTAATTAATATCAAAGATAGCTCCATTTTTCTATCTATCTATCTATCTATCTATCTATCTATCTATCTATCTATCTATCTATCTATCTATCTATCTATCTATCTATCTATCTATCTATCTATCTATCTATCTATCTATCTATCTATCTATCTATCTATCTATCTATCTATCTGTCTATCTATCTGTCTATCTATCTGTCTGTCTACTATAATATAATCTATTCTAATCTACAGTCAACCCTATTAAAAAAAACTCTTATAACTGGAATACCCAGAAAAACTTGAGGTTTTTTTTTTTTTAAGTCCCAACAAAACTTGTGCATTTTTATGCCAATTCGACCTCAGATACTAAGTTGAGAATCCTCTTTATCTAGATCACTCCCTTCGGTCCAAAGGTGTATTTCAATCTTGCTTCAACTGATTTAGTTGATTGATTCAAGTATACAGTCAATCACAAGGAATGTATCCCCGACTTATTTACGGCGGGCATTTGCCTGAAGCGAGAGATTTGTTTGTAGACCAGTAAAAGAGCATATTTTAAAAAAAATTCTGGGAATTGGACCAACCTAGAAAACTGGACCACCTTAAGGGAGCTTGGTTCAGTCTGCCCAGAGGATGAAATCAGTACTCAGCTTTGCAAAACAGGGAACATTGAGAATGATGAAATAATCAATCAATCAATCAATCAAAATAACACTAGAGTTACAGATGACTTAGCTTGTGATATAAAAGCCATCCTACACGAGTGGGGAATGAAACCAAAGACACTGTCGTGTCATGATTGAACAAACACCATCCATAACTTTACAGGTAGCTGCTGTATGTGTGAAGAGAGAATCACCAGTGGTGCCGGAATAAAATCACTCCAAAAGTACGGTGCAGAGTTGGTGAAGTTCGGGCAGGTTAATGCAAAGAAACAATTACCTCTTTCACACTGGCCAAAGAACCCACTAACATCCACCTTTGGTCAATGTAACACTGGCCACCAAAGGTGGATGTTAGCGGGTTTTTTAGCCAGTGTGAAGGGGTTAATGTTATGCTTTGATTAGTCTATCTTAAACAGTCCTCTCACTGTTTCTAGTTAAGAGCAACTAATGACACAGGGAAAAGACAAGTGACTGTCATCAACTTACATCCAGCGATGTCATCCACTTATGGCTGACATAGCTGCTACTATATCAGCCAGCTGGCTGTCTACTGAGTCACGTATGCACTAGAGACTAGAGGCCTGTGATTGGGTTATAATATGAAAAGGGTGGTATTTGGTTACTCCAAGGATTTTCTGCTTGTAGTCATCTAAAAGCTTTCTAACAGGTGGACACAGTTAAAAAAAAAATGTTAAGGAAAAAAAACAGGCTCAGCGATCAGAGATAGCCATTGACGCATAACGTCGCCTCACTTTTTTATTTTGAAAAAAATAACTATATGTAATGAATAAACCATAATTTGATAATGTTAAATCTATTATTTTTGAAATTTATGGCACATTTCTAACAATTTGTAATTTACAGTAATCTATAACTTCTAAATTTATTGTAATATATACACTACCGTTCAAAAGTTTGGGATCACCCAAACAATTTCGTGTTTTCCATGAAAAGTCACACTTATTCACCACCATATGTTGTGAAATGAATAGAAAATAGAGTCAAGACATTGACAAGGTTAGAAATAATGATTTGTATTTGAAATAAGATTTTTTTTACATCAAACTTTGCTTTCGTCAAAGAATCCTCCATTTGCAGCAATTACAGCATTGCAGACCTTTGGCATTCTAGCTGTTAATTTGTTGAGGTAATCTGGAGAAATTGCACCCCACGCTTCCAGAAGCAGCTCCCACAAGTTGGATTGGTTGGATGGGCACTTCTTTGAGCAGATTGAGTTTCTGGAGCATCACATTTGTGGGGTCAATTAAACGCTCAAAATGGCCAGAAAAAGAGAACTTTCATCTGAAACTCGACAGTCTATTCTTGTTCTTAGAAATGAAGGCTATTCCATGCGAGAAATTGCTAAGAAATTGAAGATTTCCTACACCGGTGTGTACTACTCCCTTCAGAGGACAGCACAAACAGGCTCTAACAGGTACTATTTAATGAAGATGCCAGTTGGGGACCTGTGAGGCGTCTGTTTCTCAAACTAGAGACTCTAATGTACTTATCTTCTTGCTCAGTTGTGCAACGCGGCCTCCCACTTCTTTTTCTACTCTGGTTAGAGCCTGTTTGTGCTGTCCTCTGAAGGGAGTAGTACACACCGGTGTAGGAAATCTTCAATTTCTTAGCAATTTCTCGCATGGAATAGCCTTCATTTCTAAGAACAAGAATAGACTGTCGAGTTTCAGATGAAAGTTCTCTTTTTCTGGCCATTTTGAGCGTTTAATTGACCCCACAAATGTGATGCTCCAGAAACTCAATCTGCTCAAAGAAGTGCCCATCCAACCAATCCAACTTGTGGGAGCTGCTTCTGGAAGCGTGGGGTGCAATTTCTCCAGATTACCTCAACAAATTAACAGCTAGAATGCCAAAGGTCTGCAATGCTGTAATTGCTGCAAATGGAGGATTCTTTGACGAAAGCAAAGTTTGATGTAAAAAAAATCTTATTTCAAATACAAATCATTATTTCTAACCTTGTCAATGTCTTGACTCTATTTTCTATTCATTTCACAACATATGGTGGTGAATAAGTGTGACTTTTCATGGAAAACACAAAATTGTTTGGGTGATCCCAAACTTTTGAACGGTAGTGTATATATATATAAAAACTGGCTAAATGTCTGTTAAGCTACAATCTTTTGCAGCACAACCTGACACAATGACGATTCAGCCTATGGACCACTGATGAACACTTTTGCATTTGCAGTAATACAGAGGAATACAGAAGTGTCTGTGGCGACAGTCCTGCCAAAAATCCCAAGTTCCCTAAAGGTAGTGACGTGTTTTCTATCACCCAGCAGCAGCTGGCCCACCAGAGGGGATCGGTGGAACAAACACTCTGTGTTCCACTGTTGGAGTGGATACACACACACACACACACACACACACACACACACACACACACACACACACACACACACACACACACACACTCAAAAGAGTTTGGACAAATCTGATTGAATGCATGTTTTTCCAAAAAAAAAAAAATAAAATAAACAAACACACGTTTCAGAATCATGTTTATTTGTCATGTAGGTTTGCACATACATGGAATTTGATTCCAGTTTCATGGCTCGCTCAGTGTACTTAACATAGAATAACAACACTACAACACAACAATCTTCAGATATATACACAAGGATTGACTTATACAGATGAAGTGAGAGGTGATTTGAAATACCCCTCTACTAAAAAAGCAATGTTTCATTAAATATTTAAGCGAAATTAAGTGTAAATAAAGAAAAATCTTACAACGAGCAGGTGTGTCTAAACTCTTGACTTCATATTAGTGCATAAAGTACACAGCACTACTAAAGTGCACAAAAGCACAAAGACTGCTATTTTGAGTGTTATCAACAATTTGGCAAATTTTGATAGTGTTCTTGATGCTTTTGTAAACAAAACAAGAAAAAAGCCATTCATTATCCGTAACAGCATAAAATGCGATAAGAAATGTCCATTGATTTTATGACCAACAAAGGCTGTTCTTTCTACATCAACCTAGGCAGCTCAACTTTTTACAACGTATGCAGGTTCAAATCAACAGATCCATCATTAATAGCATCCTCATTACAGTGTTATATGACTCTGAATAACACCCTGCACTCTTGTCTTGGAGTGGGAGAATGCAATCGGCTGAAAGACTATTCAGATGTTGGCTGCTTTCCATCAGAAACCTGCACAATGGCAAGGCGACAAAAGGGCACCAAAGATTTTTACTGACAGGCTGTACCAGACAACCATCTGTTTGAAATACTAGTCTCTTGAGGGTGGTTTTAATGTGTAAGTACCCACACAACCTTCCACCATAACTCTGGCGGCATATACCCTCCAGAGACTGATATAAATTCTTCAGATCATCTACCAGCCATGTATGTTACACATTTGTCATCAAAGCATCTTTCGTTATTTATCAGTCTAATTGTGGTTTGCACATCTGTGACTGCAACACTGGGAAATCCTCTATTTGTTTCCCATAATAAATGCCTTTCAGCATTTGTGTTTGGTCCCTCTACACTCCTGGATGCTTCTACTTGTCATTACTATCACCAACTACGTATACTATGCTAATAAACTGGAAAAACTCATCAGCCCTCAGTGTGCACTGGGCTGGGTTTACCTGGGCTAGCTGGGATTACATCTGGTTTGATGTGACACAGTAATTTCCAGTTGTGCTGTGAGGTCCTGTAACATTATCTTGTGCATGCTATGTCACTTTGACACTGTGTAACTGTCTTGTGACCGTGTCATCAACAATTGACAAAGTAAAAGTCTCAGTGTACTTGTTGTAAATGTCAAATGAAAACAAAAATTAACATGTATCTTACTCTTCCAAATGGCTTCAAATAAGCCCTGCCACCAACAGAATCCTGTCTTATGGAATGTGTCAAGTCTGGTTGAAAATGTTTTTCATATTGATATCAGGGAAATCAACGTGCAGTTCATCCTGTGGGCAACAAAACAGTACACTGGCGTAACATATTTATTATCGGCCCTGGTGCAAGCAACCCTTGTAGACCCCGCCCCCCATCTCGCTCTCACTCGCTCACACACACACCACCACCACCATAGGTGGGTTTAGTAAGTAATTTTAATAATTTATTTGTATAGCACCTTTCACAGATATACAATCACAAAGTGCTTCACAGCATAAAATATAACAAATAAAATAGAAATATCAACAGAATAAGTTTACACAGATTAGTTATTGTAAAGGTCAGTAAGTCAAAGATTGGCTACACTTCAGAACCACGGAGAGCGGACGCACCACGGACAGAGTTCGGAAACCTAAACAGACGGTCTCTAAATCAAATCAGTCGACAAGGCAATGAAACAAGTCAACAAAGCAACTAGGCTGTAATATAGCTAATAGCCTTGTCATTCGACAGTAACGGGAGCACACATCAGACTCAAAGCCTGGTAGATTGCATGGTTTGGCACGCATGCAGCACACATTGCAGCTTTCCTTTTTTTCCTTGCTCTCCTTCCTCTTTTTACATCCACTTTTATGTGTGTAACTAATGCTTGCTTGCCTGATTTTATTTTTCTAACGTTACTTAGGTAGGCTAGATAGATAAACGATATTGCGTGCGCTAAACAAGCTATCATCACATGCTCAAAACAGACACGTAACATTGGACTAGGACAATGCATGCAGAAATATTGACGAGCCCCCCCTAGTGACGGGCCCTGGTGCACCGGCTGCACCAACTATATTTACGCCAGTGAAACAGTACCTATACCTTTGGGTCCACATGAAAACATGCTGCCATGGTGCACCAACACTGAAGCCTTCTGAGCAGGCTATGGTCTATCTTCTTCTACTCTTGTGTTGGCCTAAATTTCATTTTCTCTGCTGCTCTTTGCTGCATTGGGAATATTGATGGCGGAATGTTTTTTTTTCCTCTGGGTCCCCAGTGCCATCAAGCTATTTAAAGCTTCCATATGGGACCGTTTATGCCTTAACCAAAGAGGATGGTGTTAAGGAACCTTACTTAGTCTTTTTAATCTAAATGTGAAGTTAAACAATTGGTTTGTTTCTAGTATGTTGCCATGCTTTCTTTCCTTATTAGTTCATGTACAATATGTTGCAATGCCAAAATGTCGCTTTGGGTCCAAATCAGGTTTTGACTTAAGCACCATGCAGCAGCATTCATTTAGACCAAGGTAATATGAGGAGATCAAGGCAACTATTTAACACTTCTTCTTGGGTTAGACTGGAAGGCCTCCTCCTTTGGGCTGCTTCTATCCCTCAGCCTGACAGTAACTGTGTTGCCAACACTAAACACTTCAAGTTTGCCTGGCAAGGAGTGCACATTCATCAACAAATCCCGGTGAAATGTTCTAACTATAAAGAATGAATAATGCCCGAGAAACGAAACCCTAAGTGGATTTTCTGCCTGCTCCCCTGAATGGTGCTCACATCACAGAACCCATTTGAAGTGTTTAGTCGTGAAAACATTAATCCCTGTAATTTCAGGTCTGGTGTTCCTTCTCTGTCAGGTACATCAGGGCTGCATTGGAGAAGCAGTAAAACAGTGAGGAAGCCCCAGTGTTGTCCGCCGGTAATTAGAATGCCATGTGTTCATCCTTACGAGGTAAAACAGCGCTTGTTAAATGAAGGCCTGTCACACTTTAATTGTCTCTGCTGAGACAGAGACAGAGAAGGGAGGAGAGCGAGAGATATAGAAATGGGAGAGAGATGGAGAGACTGAGGCAAGAGGGATTTCTTTGTGCTGTAATTCTACAAACAAATAGTCAGAGAAGTGTATTGGAAGCTGAAAAAAGCTAAGCGACAACAAGAATGTATTGTCACACCTTTGCCTTTGTAAAGAATGGATAGCAACTCATTTCTTTTTTTCTTCTTCTTTTTAAAGTTACATTGTCTGGGGCATTGAAGTGGGTCACTTTCAGCCATGGATTTCAGTGAAAGATGAAAACCCAGCAGTGTCCTGACAGTGTGATGTGAATGAGAGATAGAGACAAGTCAATCTCACACCCTGTCTTAATGCATGTAGAAGGCCTGTGAGGTTGACACCCTCACTGCTTCAACATCGCACCACTTCATTTTGTTGTTTTAAAGTGGCACTAGTTGAAGCTGTCAGAGAACCACATGTTGTAACTAGGTTTTAGATTTTGAGATGAGTGAAGAGAGTTTGAACATTTCTTTCTGTAGCCCTTTAGTGCTTTAAGTGGCCTGGTGAAAGACAATAACAGCTGTAAACCAACATTTGTAAATGATATATGTGTTTTTTTGTTTATTTCCCCCCCTTTTTCCTCCCGTCCTAGTCACTGCTCCACCCCCTCTGCCGATCTGGGGAGGGCTGCAGACTGCTACATGCCTCCTGATACATGTGGAGTTGCCAGCTGCTTCTTTTCACCTGACAGTGAAGAGTTTTGCCAGGGGAACGTAGTAGGTGGGAAGCTCACACTATTCCTCTTAGTTACCCCCCCGAACAGGCATCCCCGAAGGACCAGACGAAACGCTAGTGCAACTACCAGGACACATACCCACATTCGGCTTTCCACCCGCAGACACGGCCAACTGTGTCTGTAGGGACGCCCGACCAAGCCGGAGGTAACTTGGGGATTCGAACTGCCGACCCCTGTGTTGGTAGGCAACGGAATAGACCGCTATACTACCTGGATGCCCCGATGTATGTGTTTTTATTAAGGGATGTAACATTAGCAGTATTCCCACTTCACAGGGTTAGCACTAAATTTACCTTAGCTGTTCAAGGATCTCACTATGAATTCATGTTTTGTTTTTCATACCGGGTCCTTAATTACTAGCTGTGCTGATGCAGACATCACAAAGGACTACGTCCTAGCTACAAATGAGCTTTTTGTGGGCCACAGAAGAGAATCAGAGTGCTAATACAGTGAAGGTTAAAGTACCAAGTGAAGGATTGCAACACAGCAGCTTGACAGTGAGAATGTCTTCATTTTCACCGTATTGAAGTTTGAAAAAATTGGACTCCATCCTCGCCTCCTGGGTGTACCTTGAGCTGTCTGAAAGGAAGCGATTACCTGCTCAGAGTGTGCTACAGAGGCCTTGGAGGATTTGATAATCAATGAATCACAAAATCCCCAAAAGACACTATTCATCAAAAGCTAATGGTTCTTTTGCTGATGAATAATTCCACCCCAAAGAAAGACAAAAGACATGAAACCACGTGGAAGAGGAAAATGATCTAGGCCACACAGTGACTATTCGAGCATATGCAGACCACTAAACTTGTGTTGTTGGTTAAATACTGGTGGCCATACCCACTAATTTTGCAAATAGACATCAGAATTAAAATAGGAAGTTATGACATTCCCTGATAGCTGAAAATGTCTTGCATGAGCAAGGGTTAACGTCGGATGTTTACATTTAATCTCATAAAGCAGAGATAGTTTCTTGAATGCATTTATGCCTTGTCCCCAATGAACTGCTCTTATTGAAATTTTTTTTCATCAGGTTTACTAAAAGCATATAAAATCTTAAAGATTTTGAATAATTCTCAAGCTATCACAGTGTCAAGGATATTTCACCTTTATTTTTCATTAATTTTATTTATTAGCTTATTTGGCAAGGACAATACACATTAAAAACGTTGCTTTAAATGTGCCAGAATAAGCCAGAAAGGCTGGTTTTCATCTACAGTCCCCGAGCAGATAGATAAACATTGAGATAAATAATATTCAAGAAAAAACATCACAGATATGACATTTATGGACAAGCAGAACCTGTACTACTAAAGGAAAGGACCCACAACAGATAAAAGATGTAGAGAAGATGTGTACTAGACAAGATGTGTACAACAGACAAGCAAACGAGGAGACTGTGGGTGATTTTGATGAGCCATGATTTCAACTGTGTGGAAAAGGAGTGATATGTGTCGCAGTTTCTGATGGTGTCCGGTAAATGGTTCCATTCCTGGAACGCTTTAACTGACAATGTGGATTTGCTGAATGTGCTGTGTCTAAATGGTATCTGACAATCCCCTTGCACTGGGTTTTTAGTTATTTATTTGTATTACCTTTATTTACCAAGGGCAGTATGCTGAGCACGTGGGCTCCTTTTCAAGAAACACCCTGCACATTCACACAGTCCCACACATTCACCCCTGGGAGCTGCCCAGTACAACCCGCAGTCTTCACTGATGGTCACTGAGCAGCTCCACTGGAGCAGTTGGTTGAGGGGTTCTGTGCCTTGCTCAAGGGCACATCAACCATGGGTACAGTGCCGCTTATTCACTCCCCCCATCCACATTTTCCTGCTGGTTTGGGGACTGAACTGGTGACCTTCCGGTCACGAGTCTGCTGCTGCCCACTGGCTCTGGGGGATCGAGTTGAATGTGAAATCTGGGTGAGGAAGGTGCTAAGTGGAGGGGGGGCATGTGATGCAGTATTTCATAAAAAAGACAAAGATTTGAAAATGTGACCATGTTATACCAGCTCAATAGGTTGTGTTTTCTGAGAATATTGCAGTGGTGATAACTGTGATTTCTTGTCAAATGTTTCTATTGTTTGTACAGAGACTCTATTGATTTGAGTGTGTGAGTTGGCCTGACCCTAGCTTGTTAGACAGTATGTGATATGATAAAGGATCATAGCATTCATAAACATTGTGGCAGCAGTTTCTTGTGTAGTGGAAGTTGAACAGGTTGACTTTGGCTGCTCGTACCAGTTTTTTTTTCTATGTCTGCTTTGAAACAGTGTAGAGTCCAGCAATATTCTGCGATATCCTGCACATGTGATTTTCTCTCCTGCCACTGTCAGGATCAGCTGTGCTTTATAACCTTATCAGCAAATTATCTCTTATCTACTGTAGTTCAAAAGACTCCAATTTGTACATTTGAATTTAGGAATAATTCTTACACCATAAACATAAACTTTTGCCAATGAAGACAGGATGTCTGCTTGAGTTTTTACATCTGAAGACCAGCATACTAATAGCTGATGGTAACTGCAGAGTATCTGTTTCAAACAAAAAGCTACTTTTATTTCCTGAAATGGTTAAATGCACTTTTCCAAATTGAATCTCAATTTTCCCTTTTTTTTTTCCTTTTTTTTTTACATTTTTTTTAGTTGTCATTGTGGTCCAACAGCTCTTAATAATATCTGAAGGTTTAGCGAAGAATGCAAAAAAAAAAAAGCAAAAAATAAGCAGAAAATCGAAACTGTTCCCAAAACACTTATGACAGATTGCTTTTTGAAGTTGGTGTGTGAACTTAAAACTTAATGGACGAATTGGATGAAAAATTTGGACTTGGTGTGCAAAGGCCTAAAATGTTTTTTTTTTCTAGATTTATTCTCAGTGGAGTTGCTCATCAGAGACACATCATGGATTAAGGGAAAGGGCACATTTAACTTTCCCATTTCTGGCTAACGGAGACAGAATTCAAAGATCAACTCTGCATCCTAAACCATGTAAAGGAATTTAAATTATATAGTTCTGGAAAATTCAGTTGTTGATTTTTTTCCCTTTAGAGTGAGCACTTTCCAAATTCCAGAAAGCAGATATTTAGCTTTACGTTTTGTATGACATAGCCAAGGCTCAGCGTTTTGGGCTTTTACCGATTATCACCGAAAAATACCCAGATTTTTTAAAATGAGCAGATCGGTTTAAACACCGATAAATTCCCGGATTTTTTTTTTTGATTTTTTTTAATAAAAACCGAAAACGCAGAGCCATGGACGTAGCATATCATGTGTTGAAGATAGAGCATCTATCAGCCAATAATTTTTACCAGATAGCTAATGTATCTCTGGTACCTAGCCTCACAAACTGTGCCGCTGTTATAAAAATGTCCCAAGGCTTCTCTCTACCTCTTGAAATATCTTTGTCCTTTGCCACATCCATTCTCATGAAGTGCACAATGGGGAATGGGCATTGTGATGCAACAGCAGGCTGGAACAAACAAAATGGCCATCTTCCTCCTTCCACACTCCTCCCATGTGAATGTATTAATTTCTCAGCTCAGACATATCACAACTTTCCTCTGCCAGTGGCCCCTGGGCTTAAAGGCACTGGAGCCTATAGGCCCATAGCCTCAGCACACCTGATTCCCCTTACTGTCCCAAAAGACTGTTGTCCTCCATTTGTCATTGGTAAACATGCCGACAAGCTGCTGCATGCTACTAACGACAAAGGCAGAGAAACAAAGAGATAACAATATCAGCGTATTTAGTGAATCTGTGATGTGAAACAATGCAGCACTAAAAGAAGCTACATGAAACCAAAAACATCTCTGCCAAGTAAGAACATGTGGTTTGTGACACTGCATAGAGTTGCTGGCACAATTTTTATTTAAAGTGCACACAATTAGGTATTCTGTAAAAAAAAAAGAAGAAAAAAAAGTGATTAGCCTTGAGACTGCTTACAATTCTCATTAATGGCGGAAGGAGGCAGCGCTTGTATATTGTACTCAGTAACTGAGCACCTTCTGTTTGATTTATTGGTTCCAAGAGCTAAAAAAATAAGATATTTTGTGTGGGAAGGAAAGCAGATATTTACAATATGCTGGTACTCTGAGTCATTAGAAATCTATTGGCCGCCATTGTGTCACACACCCCTTGCAGACCCCAGCCAATGCATTATAAAAGCAATTTTTAAATACCCATGTTCAATAGTCACATTGATGAATAGTTCTTTTCTTGCTTGGGGAACAGAGAAAGAGGAAACAGGAGGGAAAGAAAGGGGGTCCACACTGTGTGTGTGTGTGTGTGTGTGTGTGTGTGTGTGTGTGTGTGTGTGTGTGTGTGTAGGGGGGGTGAGAGGGGGTTCCTGCTGAAATTACATAGAGGATTGATTGACCTCCGTGGCTGTGTTGCAAAGGAGGGTTCAACGGATGTATCCAGATTAGTGTCAGAGGGGCTGCTGAAGGACAATGACAGCATTGTCAGGAGATGTGACCTTCTAACCATATGACAATCCCCCACCCCCGCACTCCCTTCCCCATCCAACACCACCCATTTGGACTGTGGTGCATGGTGGCGAACTGGAGCTGGGAGAAATTTCATCACTGCCAGCCAAAAGAAAAAGGGTATGAGATGAGACAAGAATGAAATCACAGATGTCTCAATTCATATTCATTAGCGTGGCTCTCCATTATGGAGTCAAAATGAGTGGCTACCAGAGAACTGTGGCAGATTCGGGGGGGGGGAGGGGGGGTTCAAATGAGAGTGTGCTCAACCCTAGTGCAGGAATGCACACACAGGCATGTACCAACACAGAGATGCACTTGCATTGCACAACTGAGATATAGCTGAAGGCTGTGAGCATTCTTTTACAGATTTGAAAGATATGGCCAACCTAATTTAAACCAGGAAAGTCACAACGTAATCTAAAATAATTATTCAAAGGTCACATGAGATGGTATTGTAGGGTGTCGCGAGCTTCTGCGATGTGATGCATTTCTGAAAGAAAGAGACCGCTGTGGTGGGATTTGACAAGGGGCGGGCAGGCAATTTGATTGACCTTCTACTGTGAATGAACGCCAACCATCGTTTCTGTAGCCCCAGAGTTTTGGAGACAGGAAAGAATGTTTTGGATACGAACAGCTGAAGATGCAACTGTGCCCCATGATGTTGCACAGTGTGGATGTGCAAATTTAGATGTTTATAAGATGGGTGAGGGTTGGGGAAGTTCACATTAAATTAAATTACTACTGGACAATTTTCTTGATGCCCGCCCACAAATTCAAAAAGAGATAAGTAAGTATGGATTTGATGCCTTTTCTATAAGGAAGTTGAAAAGCAGGTTTCTAAAGATGAAATAAAAAGGGCGATTTTTTGGCACATAATGATAGAGAAATGAGAACTTGGTCAGATAAAAATGGGTAAAATGAAGGAAAGGACATTTTTCATTTCATGTGGTCTTGAAAAAACTAATATGATGGATGTCTTTATGCATATTCAGTAATGCCTTGATGCATACTCAATAATCCAGGTAAGAAAATCAAAGAAAGTTGAATGAGCTCATCTGGACACAACGTTTATTGACAGATAAGTTTCGTCACTCATCTAAGCGACATCTTCAACTGACTGCTGGTATCCCCACCCTTATAAATAATACAGTGGCATTAACGACGGAAAACAACGATCAGTTTCATATGCAAATTGCCGTGACCATTAACTAGAGTTACAGTGGCAATGTGTACTATTCACAGAAGATTTGGGAATGTTTGCAATCACAACATTGTAAAACGGCGACAGTCCACTAGATCTACCATATTGGCAACCTGGGCATGTGCCCAGGAGCCCCTAGCTAATGGGTCTGACCCTTTCGAGCGGTAATGTAAGCGCACCCTCGCGCTTTGTTATTCCCGCGCTCCGAAGAGACTTCTGAGGATCTGCACACTTCCGGATCCCACCGTTGCCACCAATGTAACCGGTTATATTCTTGCCCGGTGCGGGATTCGATACGGGGTGTACTGCACCACAAGGCGACACCGCTAACCGCTCGACTAAACGGTCAGACCCGTTAGCTAGGGGCTAACGTGTCTTATTAATAGTTTACAGTATGCTGGGTTTTTTTTTACGTCGGGCTCCACAGATATGACACAAAGCTTAACCCATTCTCTTGATAATTATCCAATCAGAATGAAATAAAGGTTGTTTCCAAGAATATGAAGTCTAATGATTGATTATTATATTGGTAAGATGGCTGTGATTGGTGAGCAAGCGCCAATACAATGTATAGATTGGCTAACGGTCAAGGTGGGTGGGCACAGAGAGCAGGTGGCTTACGTTGCACAGATTCAAGATTAGTGTTTCTTAAAACAATGTAAAGGGTAAACTATACCGATGTAGTGGGGTGCGTGATTTTTTTCGTACCCGTTTCCCGGGATCTCTGCCTCTGATTGGCTAGTACTCGTTGCCTCCGTTGATTAGGTTGGTTAAGGTTAGGGTTAGGGATAGGGTTAGCCAATCAGAGATAGAGTAGGGGCGGGTCTTCCCGGTGAACGCTCTCTCAACGAGTACTACCCAATCAGAGGCAGAGTTCCCGGAAAACGGGTTCTAAAAAAAAATCACGCCAACCTTCGTCCATTCCTTGTGTCTCGACAGCCTACCCGGACTCGCACAGCTCCGTTTTGCAGCTACTAACCTTTTGGTTACGTTATCACAAGCAAACAATAGCTTCTCCACACTTAACGTTCACCGTCTTCTTTAGTTAGCCGTCATGTTCTTCTTCTCCCCGTAGTCACAGAAGTCCCGCCCTCTGCCACCGTTCCTCTCCTTCCAATAGGCCCACAGTTCCTGACAGTTACTGCTCGGCCAATGAAGTGCCCACCCATCACCAGAGACAATTCAACGTTCTACAAGCCAGCCAGTCCCGTGTGGCTCGCCACGCGAAGTCAAGTTTAAAAACACTGGAACTAATTTTCTACTTGAGCCACTCACTATCAGTCAGGTTGTATCAGTGATAAGTGTGCGGGGAAAATTACCAAGCAACAGAAAATGGACGGCGTTAACCAACAGCTGCCAAACTAGCAAGTAGTAACGAATCAATAGCCTGGAAGCGTCTACCATCGGTTGCACAATCTCAGCTAGCTAGCAACGAAAACGTTAGCCTGGACGCTGTCTCTGATGGCCATCGAGTCTGAGATTGGGAGGGAGCTGGATTTTGAAGGACTTGATCACAGAGTTTGCAAAGAAAAAGTCAAGAAAGAATATTTTATAAAGGTAAGAACCATTTGATTATGTTGTCTGTGCATTGAGCAGTATTATCTGTTGTGATTGTGTGTTGATGTATATTTTGTGGATGAGTTTATTTGACATGCTGTTTGCATAACATATGCATTGCATTAATGTGGTGTGACGCTGATATATTGTATTGGAGTCAGTTTGTCAAATTTATTATATGTTGGTTTTTGCAGTTCTGTGTGAAGTTGCCTAGCTCACTTAGCCTTTGAAACCTACATTCAGCTGTGCTGTGTGATTACCTTAGGATGGCATTGTTGTAAGCCCATTCTCTAGTCAGTCACATTATTATGTATCAGTAGTAACTGGTGTGCTGTCTGCTTGGGTGGTTTTCCATGAACACAAATATTGCCATAGTCTAGAGTCATACACTGCCTTGGGATGATTTAATCCATTATTTCCTTGTCTTGTGATTTGTGAGTGAAATGGCAGTAATTGGTCTATTGAACTGTATAGGCATACCTGCTCAGCTGGACTGGTTATTCAGCCTTTGACCAATAGGTGTGTGAATATGGTCTGGTGGATTTGACATGCCAGCTTGACTGGAAGCTCAAAATAATTAATGTGGGGTTTAATGGCTGGGGCATGGGGTGGGCGTGGTATGTGCATGTGTGTGGGGTGGGTGTGTGTGAGCCTTGGGGGTACTAATCCCATTTTGGCGACAGATGTACTCTTAGCCCCCCCCCCCCTCGGTTCAGGGGTGGTCGTTCCCTCTTCACATAGATGGCCAAACCTCAAAACACGCTGCACCAGAAATTGGTCGTCACCAAGGATTGGGTCCCCCGGCACAGAGCAATGTAGTGTACGCTGTTAAGTGCCAGGAGGATTGCCGTGACTTGTACATCGGGAAAACTAAATAGACACTGGCCAAGAGAATGTCACAACACAGAAGAGCTAAAAAATCAGGTGAGTACTCTGCAGTCTACACCCATCTACAGGCCAGTGACCACTCTTTCAAGGATGAGGATGTGCACATCCTTGATAGGGAGGAACGCTGGTTTTAATGGGGAGACAAACAGGCCATCTATGTGAAGAGGGAATGACATCCCTGAACCGAGGGAGGACCTAAGAGTATATCTGTCGCCATCTTACAATGCTGTGATTGCAAACATTCCCAAATCATCTGTGAATAGTACACATGGCCATTGAAACGCTTGTTAATGGTTACACCTATTTGCATATGAAACCAATTGTTGGTTTTGGTCGTTGAGCCTCTGTATTGTTTATAAGGGTGGGGATACCTGCAGTCAGTTGAGACTGAAGAGGTCACTTAGATGAGTGATGAAACGTATCTGTCAATAAAGGTTGTGTTCAGATGAACTGATTCAACTTTCTTATGACAGATAGCTCAATTATTGGTGTTGGTCCTCATAACAAAAGGTAAAAACCTTGCTTCGGACCATGGATGATCTTCCCGGGGACATATAGAGTGGGCCATGACACTGGCAGGGGTTGTAGTGGTGGGCTGGTGACAGAGCTAAGTGGCCCATAACACTAAAGTGACAGAATGGAGTGATTGTTGAAAGGTTTGAATAGAGAGACAAACAGACGTGGTTGGCAGATTGACCTGTCATGTGGCAGGGCGGGTTGATTGTTGAATGAAGAACATGTGTCTGCTAGTGAATAAAGGGAAAGATACAATAGGAGAAAATGTTTTACTGATTGAACTTGAACTAAGTGTTGTGATTATGATGTTAATAATTGATGGTCAATCGACTGAAAAAACAGTACCGTAGTCTACTTGTGAATTTTGTCTTAGACTGTTTGACTTGGCTTTATCGTTTCAAGTTTGATATTTTTTTCTTAGCTTTATCTTCAAGGCATGAAAGATAGTGACATTTCCTGACTTTAAAAACTCCAGAAAAAAAAAGAAGAAACAAAACAAGACACCCTAGCTTTTCAGAGTGCTGCAATCCTAATTAAAGAACATCGGAAGATAACTAATATTATACTGCAGTTATTTGCAGGATGAGTTTTACCATTCACTATGATATTGACTTTTCATTCCTAAAGGTCCCTCATTAAAATTATTTTAGAATCGCCTAAGGAAACCACCTCTACCCACCTTCCACCCCCCTGCATGAAACCTGCTATGGGGGGTTACTTTGATATGATTCGCAAGCCAAGGATCATGCATTTTCCCGTCAAGGACACCTCCAAGACAGCAGGTGGGTACCCTGGTGGATTCCCCAGGAAAACCCCTGGAAACTCAGGAAATGCAACATTCATTAAGGATTCATGCTACTACTGGGCAAGGCTCTTTTAAATCCACTCCTGCTGTATGTTGGAAGAGAATAGTGATTAGTGAGGAAGGCTGATTTTGCTCCTTTAATGGGCACTGTAGGCTTTTCATGTCTTCTCTTTGGAACCCATGGCCATCCTTCCACCATCGATCACCAGCAATCTCAGCAGTTGGGAGGGAAAAAAAGTTACTGTTACAGAATTGTAAATGTAGAATAAATCCCACGAATAAAACATGGACATTTAACATGGGTGATATCACTTTTTCTTACATTTCTTAATGACTGAATAATTATATTTCCATCCATCCATTATCCAAGCCGCTTATCCCAATTGGGGTTGCGGGAAGCTGGAGCCTATCCCAGCAGTCATTGGGCGGCAGGTGGGGAGACACCCTGGACAGGCCACCAGTCCATCACAGGGCCGACACATTCACACCCAGGGACAATTTAGTATGGCCGAGTCATCACCTGACTTACATGTCTTTGGACTGTGGGAGGAAACCGGAGTACCCAGAGGAAACCCACGCAGACACGGGGAGAACATGCAAAACTCCACACAGAGGACAACCTGTGATGACCCCCAGGGTTCGAACCCCAGACCTTCTTGCTGTGAGGCGACCGCGCTAACCACTGCGCCAACGTGTCGCCAATACAACTACAAAAAGTAAATGCACGACACTCAAACTGAAGCAACAACAATGGAAACCGCACTCACAAGACTATTATTAGAAGGTTAACAACAGATATGGTATGACAATCTTGGCTGCGCGTGTGTGTGTTTAGGCCTGCTTACTTTATTTGAAGATGAAGTCCATACACCTAGCCTTCTTGACAAATTGACCCCCCCCCCCCCGTTATATAAGGATAAGGAAACCTTAAGAAAACGTCTATATGCATGGTCAATAATCCAGGTAAGAAAATCACAGAAAGTTGAATAAATTCATCTGGACACAATGTTTAGTGAGAGAAACGTTTCATCACTCATCTAAATGACATCTTCAGCCTGAGCATTAACTAGCGTTTCAATGGCAATGTGTACTATTCACCGAGGGTTTGGGAATGGTTGCAATCACAGCATTGTAAGATGTCGACAGATGTACTCTTAAGCTCCCCCTCAGTTCAGGGATGGTCATTCACCCTTCACATAGATGGTCTCTTTGACTCCCCTTTTCTTGTTGATATTAATAAAGATTTGGGCTTACAATTTCTCTGAATGAAGGAACAGTGCCATGACTTCACTAGTACTTTGGATTCTAGTATCTTACCTTATCTTTGATCGTCAGTATTTTGTGCAAAAATACCAGCATATGGACAACCCTTGGCTTATAATCAAAGCAGTCATCATCGTGAGAAAGTCTATGTGGCCAATGATAAGGGCTTTGGGACTACCAAGCCTGACTTTAATTTTCACCTGTCCACATTGTTTGAAGCATGATATCTAACGTACACCTGATAATCCCTCACTCAACATTAGCTGGTATTTTTACGAGGACTTTCTCTGCTCTACTCCCTGCTTCCCTTGAAAATTTCTTTGCTCTTTTTTGATGAGATCCCAGAGCTGATGTCTGCCACTGATAACGGCTAAGCCACAGTAATTACACAAGGAAAGGGGATTGGATCCGTCTCCGGCTCTCAGCTGTCTCTGCTACAGCGTCTTTGTGCCCCATGCTGTGCTTTCTCTGGTGATGAGACTCATTACAATGCCTGACACAGATCCCCTTTTGTCCAAAACAGTGCTGTAATCGGCCTCCAGAATGCTCTTAGTTATCAACTCCCACTCGGGCTGCATTTCAGCCATAACTAGTCAACAGCAATGGGGCCCACCTTACTTTGCCTGAAGCTGAAAACTATGAAATAAAACTGTAAACTATATAAATAGTTTGACTATATATATAAAATCACATTAGCAGTTGATTCACATTAGCAGCTGATGAGTGCGCGACACACGAAACAGGCATGTACTGCTATGTTTTAAAACTTATGTTACAGCCTTATTCCAAAATGGATTAAATTCCTTTTTTTTCTCATCAATCTACACACAATACCCCATAATGACAAAGTGAAAAAGGTTTTGTAGACATTTTTGCAAATTTGTTAAAAATAAAAAACTGAAATATTGCATGTACATAAGTATTCACAACCTTTGCTATGACACTCAAAATTGAGCTCAGGTTCTTCCTGTTTCCACTGATCATCCTTGAGATGTTTTTACATCTTGATTAGAGTCCGTCTGTATTAAATTCAATTGATTGGACATGATTTGGAAAGGCACACACCTGTCTATATAAGGTCCCACTGTTGACAGTGCATGTCAGAGCAGAAACCAAGCCATGAAGTCAAAGGAATTGTCTGTGGACCTCCAAGACATGATTGTATCGAGGCACAGATCTGGGGAAGGGTACAAAAAAATGTCTACAGCTTTGAAGGTCCCGAAGAGCACAGTGGTCTCCGTCATTCGTAAATGGAAGAAGTTTGGATCCACCTGGACTCTTCCTAGAGCTGGCCGCCCAGCCAAACTGAGCAATCGTGGGAGAAGGGCCTTGGTCAGTGAGGTCACCAAGAACCCGATGGTCACTCTGGCAGAGCTCCAGCGTTCCTCTGTGGAGATGGGGGAACATTCCAGAAGGACAACCATCTCTGCAGCACTCTACCAATCAGGCCTTTATGGTAGAGTGGCCAGGCGGAAGCCTCTGCTCAGTAAAAGGCACATGACAGCCCGCTTGGAGTTTGCCAGAAAGCACCTAAAGGACTCTCAGACCATGAGAAACAAGATTCTCTGGTCTGATGAAACCAAGATTGAACTCTTTGGCCTGAATGCCAAACGTCACATTTGGAGGAAACCAGGCACCTCTCATCACCTTGCTAATACCATCCCTACAGTGAAACATGGTGGTGGCAGAATCATGGTGTGGGGATGTTCTTCAGCGGCAGGAACTGGGAGACTAGTCAGGATCGAGGGAAAGATGAAGGAGCAAAGTACAGAGAGATCCTTGATGAAAACCTGCTCCAGAGCGCTCAGGACCTCAGACTGGGGCAAAGGTTTACCTTTCAACACGACAACGACCCTAAGCACACAGCCAAGACAACGAAGGAGTGGCTTCGGGACAAGTCCGTGAATGTCCTTGAGTGGCCCAGACTTGAACCCCATTGAACATCTCTGGAAAGACCTGAAAATAGCTGTGCAGCGACGCTCCCCATCTAACCTTACAGAGCTTGAGAGGATCTGCAGAGAAGAATGGGAGAAATACCCCAAATATAGGTGTGCCAAGCTTGTAGCTTCATACCCAAGAAGACTTGAGGCTGTAAACGCTGCCAAGGGTGCTTCAACCAAGTACTGAGTAAAGGGTGTGAATCCTTATGTACATGCAATATTTCAGTTTTTTATTTCTAATAAATTCGCAAAAATTTCTATAAAACCTTGTTCGCTTTGTCATTATGGGGTATTGTATGTAGATTGATGAGAAAAAAAAGGAATTTAATCCATTTTGGAATAAGGCTGTAACATAACAAGATGTGGGGAAAGTGAAGGGGTGTGAATACTTTCCGGATGCACTGTATATAAAACTTAGGTAAAAGAAACACTCAACAGTAGGGAAAGTGCCCAACAAATAAGGAACAAAATAATCCAGTGAGTCAAGTAAATTCTTTATGAGACTGTACAAGCCTGTTTCATGCCATAAGCAATCATCAGCTGTTTTGGCCCTTCTAGCTGGCATTAGCTAGTTGCATTTGCCTCCCTTCCCATTCATGATTTTGCAGGATACATTCCTGTAAAAGTTCACAGCCGTGAAGAAGTTTTTTGATGACATTAAGAAAGAAATCAAATTCAAATCTGCGGGAACTGGGAAGAAACTTACAGACAAAACCAGCTCCAAGCCTCAAGTTGGTCAGGCTGTCAGTGACAAGCCTCGCCTTGCACCTACAGAAGGTGCCCAGAGGGCAGGAGCTGCAGCACTCGCCAGGATTGAACAGAAGCAATGCCCGAAGGTCCAAACTTCACAGGATGCCATCAGGAAAAAGGTGAAAAGAGAGCTTGAAGCATAGGTTGCTGCATTGACTGAAAAGGAAAGGCCACAATGATTGCTTATGTCATGAAACAGGCTTGTACTGTCTCATAAAGAATTAATTGTCTCGCTGGATTATATATATATTAAAAATTCCACTTCCATCTCTCCTAAACATCTTCATGCCTCCACAGGTACGTCATCAGGACCAACTGCCTTGCCACTCTTCATGCTCTTCATAGCTGTCTTCACTTCGTCCTTGCTAATCCACTGTACCTCCTGATTCACTATCCCCAAACCTAGCTTAAAGTAGTAATATATATATATATATATATATATATATATATATATATATATATATATATATATATATATATATATATATATATATATATATATGTGTGTGTGTGTGTGTGTGTGTGTGTGTGTGTGGTTTAAGGACATATTGAAATGGTTTAAGGACATACATATATATATACACACACACACACACACACACACACACACACACACACACACAGTGCATCCGGAAAGTATTTACGCCCCTTCACTTTCCCCACTTTTTGTTATGTTACAGCCTTATTCCAAAATGGATTAAATTCCTTTTTGTTCTCAACAATCTACACACAATATATATGTTTACATTTTGGAAAATTAAGTACATTGAATTAGCTATTATAAGTTCCTGTTTGCTATAAACCATTGATGTACTGACACCTTTCACTGGATTTCTTTGATACTGAAGAAAACTTTGAAACATGATGATTCTAAGGCAAGTTCTGGGGTTATATGACACTTCTTTTTTCTCTGATTTCTAAGCAGATTTATGGACATTTATTTGCAATGGACATTGGAAATAATTGTACTCTTGGAAATGTAATTCACACTGATTCAAAAAATATTTGTCATGTCTGTGTGTTCAGGTTTCACTGAATTATGACTCAGCTTTTTGACACAAACATTGACACTGATGTGATGTCTGATATGATTTTAAGAAGTTTTTGGCACAAAATGTGAGTATTGGATATTGATATTTGATAACTGGTTACACAAAAAATTAGCTTATTTATTCATCTGCTGCCGTTTAGAGATCAGTTTGAGTGTTTTGATATGATATGTGAATAATTGTAACTAGTAATATAAGACATGAGTAGCTCGCCCTAAAGAAATCTAATATTATTTGAGTAAATGTTCTTCTCTTGGCCTTATATTCAATTCAGAGTATTGAAGACCATATTTACGTGGCATTTATTGGGATTTGACATTAGAGCAGCCCAGATTATTATGGCATGGATTCAAATGTAGCAGATTTGTCAGCTGAACATTCATCCCGTGAACTCTACTCCATCATAGTATATCAAAAATAGGTTTCAAGATTAGTAATGCTGTTTACGCCACCAAATTCCTACCTTACCTATGTTACATGAATTAAAAACAGTAACAGCAGATAATTTTGGCAGGAGTGAAAATTAGTCAATCCTCCACATTTGTTGTGTTATGGTTTCAGAATAATGAAGTCAGTTGGAGAACAATTAGATACAAAATAAGATTTAGGCTTTACAGGGTCTTTTTTTTCCTGGGCAACTACAGTGGGGAAAATAATTATTTGACCCCTTGCTGATTTTGTAAGTTTGCCCACTTACAAAGAGTGCAACAGTCTATAATTTTAAGCGTAGGTTCATTTTAACAGTGAGAGACAGAATATGATCAAAAAAAGTGGAATAAGACGTTGTATGAATTTTATGAATTTATTTGCATATTTTTGGTCCAAAATAAATATTTGAACCCCTGGACAAACGTTATGTTAATATTTAGTAGAAAAGCCATTATTGGCCAGCACAGATGTCAAACGGTTTTTATAGTTTCTGACAAGGTTTGTGCACATTTCGGCAGGGATGTTGGCCCACTCCTCCTTGCAGACAGCCTCCAAATCGTTCAGGTTTCGAGGCTGTCGCCTGGCAACCCGAATTTTAAGCTCCCTCCAAAGATTTTCGATTGGATTCAGGTCTGGAGACTGGCTAGGCCATTCCAGAACCTTGATGTGCTTCTTCTTCAGCCACTCTTTGGTTGCTTTGGCGGTGTGCTTTGGGTCGTTGTCATGTTGGAACACCCATCCACGACCCATCTTCAGCGCTCTCACTGAGGGAAGGAGGTGTTGGTCCAGAATTCCACGGTACATGGCCCCGTCCATCCTCCCCTCAATGCGATGGAGTTGTCTTGTCCCCTTGGCTCAAAAGCACCCCCAAAGAATGATGTTGCCACCCCCATGCTTGACGGTGGGGATGGTGTTCTTTGGGTTGTACTCCGTGTTCTTCACCCTCCAAACACGGCGAGTTGAGTTGAGCCCGAAAAGTTCTATTTTGGTCTCATCCGACCACATCACCTTCTTCCAGGCCTCTTCTGAGTCATCCAGGTGTTCATTGGCGAACTGCAGACGGGCCTGTACATGTGCCTTCTTGAGCAGTGGGACCTTGCGTGCGCTGCAGGATTTTAATCCATGATGGCGTAGTGTGTTACTAACCGTTTGCTTTGTAACTGTGGTCCCAGATGCCTTCAGGTCATTAACCAGTTCTCCCCTTGTGGTTCTGGGATGATTCCTCACCGTTCGCATGATCAGGGACACCCCACGAGGCGAGATCTTGCATGGAGCCCCAGACCGAGGAAGGTTGGCGGTGGTGTGGTGTTCCTTCCATTTCCTGATAACTGCACCGACAGTTGTTACTTTCTCTCAAAAATGCTTTCCAATTCTCTTGTAGCCCATCCCAGCCTTGTGCAGGTCTACAATCTTGTCCCTGGTGTCCTTAGACAGCTCTTTGGTCTTGCCCATGATGGAGATGTTGAAATCTGATTGATTGGGTGTGGACAGGTATCTTTTGTACAGGTAACAAGGTAATGCAGGCGTATTTTATGTGGGTAATTAGTTGGGATTGGGGGTGCATCTTAAAGAAAAACTAACTGGTTTGTGGGAGCCAGAATACTTGCTGTTTGGTAGGGGATCAAATACTTATTTTTCTAAATCAGGTGGTTATTAATTTTTATAAATTCATATGATGTGATTTTCTGGAATTTTCTTTGGGATTCCGTCTCTCACTGTTAAAATGTATATATGATTAAAATTATAGACTGTTGCATTCTTTATAAGTGGGCAAACCTACAAAATCAGCAAGGGGTCAAATAATTATTTTCCCCACTGTATCATGCTTTTCCCAAATGATGTAGATTTTTAAGCATTCTATTACATCAAATGGCTCACAAAATAGCTACCATAAATGAGAAAAAAAAAACCTCCCCAGGCGGAGCATGTCCCTGGATCCGGGCCACTGGCTAAGCCCCAATTGTTTACAACGCCTGGCTCCGCCCCTGCATGACATATACCTGGATCCTGACTTGAATCCCAACTTCTGCTCTCTGTCTTCATTTTTCTTTTGGAGGAATAATTGCATTTTGGAGGCACCATCATGTTGTACTATATATATATATATATATATATATATATATATATATATATATATATATATATATATACACTACCGTTCAAAAGTTTGGGATCACATTGAAATGTCCATATTTTTGAAGGAAAAGCACTGTACTGTTCAATGAAGATAACTTTAAACTAGTCTTAACTTTAAAGAAATACACTCTATACATTGCTAATGTGGTAAATGACTATTCTAGCTGCAAATGTCTGGTTTTTGGTGCAATATCTACATAGGTGTATAGAGGCCCATTTCAAGCAACTATCACTCCAGTATTCTAATGGTACAATGTGTTTGCTCATTGGCTCAGAAGGCTAATTGATGATTAGAAAACCCTTGTGCAATCATGTTCACACATCCGAAAACAGTTTAGCTCGTTACAGAAGCTACAAAACTGACCTTCCTTTGAGCAGATTGAGTTTCTGGAGCATCACATTTGTGGGGTCAATTAAACGCTCAAAATGGCCAGAAAAAGAGAACTTTCATCTGAAACTCGACAGTCTATTCTTGTTCTTAGAAATGAAGGCTATTCCATGCGAGAAATTGCTAAGAAATTGAAGATTTCCTACACCGGTGTGTACTACTCCCTTCAGAGGACAGCACAAACAGGCTCTAACCAGAGTAGAAAAAGAAGTGGGAGGCCGCGTTGCACAACTGAGCAAGAAGATAAGTACATTAGAGTCTCTAGTTTGAGAAACAGACGCCTCACAGGTCCCCAACTGGCATCTTCATTAAATAGTAGCCGCAAAACACCAGTGTCAACATCTACAGTGAAGAGGCGGCTGCGGGATTCTGGGCTTCAGGGCAGAGTGGCAAAGAAAAAGCCATATCTGAGACTGACCAATAAAAGAAAAAGATTAAGATGGGCAAAAGAACACAGACATTGGACAGAGGAAGACTGGAAAAAGTGTTGTGGACGGATGAATCCAAGTTTGAGGTGTTTGGATCACAAAGAAGAACGTTTGTGAGACGCAGAACAAATGAAAAGATGCTGGAAGAATGCCTGACGCCATCTGTTAAGCATGGTGGAGGTAATGTGATGGTCTGGGGTTGCTTTGGTGCTGGTAAGGTGGGAGATTTGTACAGGGTAAAAGGGATTCTGAATAAGGAAGGCTATCACTCCATTTTGCAACGCCATGCCATACCCAGTGGACAGCGCTTGATTGGAGCCAATTTCATCCTACAACAGGACAATGACCCTTAACACACCTCCAAATTGTGCAAGAACTATTTAGAGCAGAAGCAGGCAGCTGGTATTCTATCGGTAATGGAGTGGCCAGCGCAGTCACCAGATCTGAACCCCATTGAGCTGTTGTGGGAGCAGCTTGACCGTATGGTACGCAAGAAGTGCCCATCCAACCAATCCAACTTGTGGGAGCTGCTTCTGGAAGCGTGGGGTGCAATTTCTCCAGATTACCTCAACAAATTAACAGCTAGAATGCCAAAGGTCTGCAATGCTGTAATTGCTGCAAATGGAGGATTCTTTGACGAAAGCAAAGTTTGACGTAAAAAAAATCTTATTTCAAATACAAATCATTATTTCTAACCTTGTCAATGTCTTGACTCTATTTTCTATTCATTTCACAACATATGGTGGTGAATAAGTGTGACTTTTCATGGAAAACACAAAATTGTTTGGGTGATCCCAAACTTTTGAACGGTAGTGTATATATATATATATATATATATATCTCACATTTCAGCAGCATAATGATTGATTGGACAGTTGCTGCAGCACTGTGCCAATCAAATCCATCCACTGATATGATCTCTCCGTAGACATTAGGGGCCCTTGTGTCAGAGAGATGTTGATTGGCTTAGCATGATCTAGCCTTTGAGGAGGGAGCCCCTTGTATTGGATCAGTGCCATTGATTGGCATTATGTCTCAGCAACTTTCTTTATTAAAAACGAAAGAAAAAAAAAGATTTGTGGGGGCCCACACAATTGTGTATTCAGCAGGGTGGGTTGGAGCTGAATGGATTTCACCTGAGATGGTGGCTGAGAGAGGAAGTAATGGACAGTCATGGAGGTAAACAAGCGAAGAGGAGAAGAAACGGAGTAAGGGACAGGACAAAAAATGAAGACAGGAACCCGGGAAAAAGGGGAAAAAGTGGTGAGAGAAAGGTAGAAGCCATTGAAAATTGGATGCACGTGATAGAGAGGTGGAATGATGAAAGAAAAAAATGATGAACTAATTTACAAAAGAGAAAAAATTTCATATGAAAGAGATGGAGAGATGTAGGAAGGTGGATGGGTAGGTAGGTAGGTAGTTAATTAGACGAAGGAGGGAGAGAGAGAGATAGATAGGACAAATTGAAAAAAAATACGATTGCTCCCAGTTTAATCGGGCAGTATCTACCCACTCACAGTAAAAAGTAGATTCCTTCACAAAAACAACTAATTTTTTTTTTGTTTAAGGAAGAAAATTTGTGGTTATGAAAAAAATGTCCTGGTCATAACTGGAAACACGATGCCAAATACCACATCAATCTGTTGGATTGTTGCAAAACAAAACTTATGTGTACCAGCAGTGGGTCTTGAGAGGTAGTGAGCCACTAAAATGTTATTTGATTTCAGGTGCAGAGCCAAAGGCATTACATCCAAAGGCTTAGGATATACAGGTGAATGTTTATCATGAATCTCAATCATGAAGGAAGAACTTGTACTCATTGTGTAAGTCTTTTACAGTGGTAATGTGATCACAAATTGTTTTTCTATTGGAGGTTAATTTGTGTGTAAATTATACATTTATTCACCCTTTCCTCAGTCACGCAGGCATCATAAGTGTTATGTACAGAGCACCAAGTCAACGATATCCTGCCCAAAAGAGCTTGATCCAAAACAGATTGTACAACATGCTGTTATACAGTCAGTATTTTGATGTATCATTGATTCTTTGTAAATTGTGAATTTTAATCAGTGATTCAAGCAATTTTCCATGAATCATGTAGTGTTTGTGCAAGAAGAACCACAACTGCAATATCAGAAATGTTACAGGACCCTAGGATTGTCTTGTGAAGGTCTTAAAAAGATAATAGTAACTTAACATGAATATCTCTCTGTAGACCCCATTATGACTTCAGAGAGACCAATTAGAAATTGGCCTCTTCTCCATCATCAGTTTTGAGTGTGACTGTGCGCAAAAGATGAAGGAGGGGAAAGAGAGAGAGAGAGAGAGAGAGAGAGAGAGAGAGAGAGAGAGAGAGAGAGAGAGAGAGAGAGAGAGAGAGAGAGAGAGAGAGAGAGAGAGAGAGAGAGAGAGAGAGAGAGAGAGAGAGAGAGAGAGAGAGAGAGAGAGAGAGAGAGAGAGAGAGAGAGAGAGAGAGAGAGAGAGAGAGAGGAGAGAATGTGTGAAAAAGAGAGGGAAGCAAAGAATTAAAGTAACAGTGGCTTTGATCTGCCCAAATGAGCTGCTGTGATTTGGGTGTTGATTAAACTGTTGCCAGATGACCAAGGGTTTCTACTGAGTGACCGGCATGGTGGTGCAGCTGTTGCTTTTATGCTAAACTCATCCGTGGAGACGGTGCTGATTGTGGGATTAGCACAGAGATCTCCTCCCCTGTTCATTCTGTTCACCTCAGGCTTCTCATGACAGTCTCAGACAGCTTCGGACCTAGATTTTTCCTCAGGAACTCATTAGGAAATAGTGCATTGGCCGTAATGTGTTTGTATTTATGCAAAATGCTGCAAATCTTAACACGTTGCAAAATCTGTTGCATAAATTCATATTTCCTGTCACTAATAATAAAGACAGTGTAGTGGATAAAAGGGTCATGGTTAGCATCATAGAATTTGCAGAATCAGTTACCTTTGTTACAGAAATATTTCCTGGAATACAGATACAACACTTACAAACCTCAAACTATGATAACTTAGAATAACTGTAGCAAAATTCATCACTCAAATAGCACATTACTGACACTTTATTTGCCTAAAGATGATAAATCTCAACTTTTGCATCCCATAATGCTAAATTATTCCTCTGACGTATATTGTCATTTACTTTAACGTAAACACCATTTATAAGTCAATCCAAGAGTTGTGTGCACTTGATGAAACTTTATTAAGTTTTATCAAGGAATTACCTGGCCTTCCAAGTTTGTGAGCAGATATTGAGTGACCTTGTATGATGCAAATTGGTAACTCCTTTACTAAGCCTAATCTAATTAAGATCCCCTTCACACATTATTAATGCAAGCCAATAAACAGATACGGGGGTGTGAGATTTGGCATGGGAACATCATCATAAACATGTCTTTAATTTCACAGGAACACCACAGCGTTGATTACTGCCATGCTGTCAGCCATATGTCCTTGGACAGAGATAGTATCTAAATCATCTTGTAGTTATTAGTTTTGAATCCAACAAATACAGCAGATGTTATAAGAACTTGGCAGTAAAATACAAGCTGAATATAGTAGAATAAAGCAGAAACCATTTGCCATTTATTCATTACTTACATACCACTACATGAAAAAGAAACATAGTCAAAATAATTTTAAAAAAAAACCTGAATTAAATTGGAACAGATTTACAATAGTTGCTTGCCCCTGAAACCCCACCCCACCCCCCCCCGTCTCTAACTTTGGAGGAGGACCTCCCCCCATGATGCCTCCAGATTGCGCTCATAAAAACATGACCGGGGCCTCAATGCAGGGATCTACATTTTCATATCTGAGGCCAATGATAGATGAGGCAATCTGAACAAGTTGTGCTGAGAGATACATCAGGAGGCAGACAGGCCCAGATAAAGGAAAAGGAAGACTGGGCCTCCATTGTCACCCATCCGCCGTGCCATGAAAATATAGTGGCTCCCCCGGGACCCATATCTCACATACATATTCACGAGGCACAACGGCAGTGTGCCACCCTCAGGGACCAATGCTAAAGCAGCTAAAGCGAAGAGTAGTCTAGGATTCTGCGGTTCCCCTCGTATCAACCCCCCGCCCCCCATCCTCATGACTACAGACATAATGACTGGTCTTCACATGGCTCAGTCATGACCACATTATGGCTTGATGTGCAGTTGTTGTACA
Source organism: Lampris incognitus (assembly GCF_029633865.1). Lineage (NCBI taxonomy): Eukaryota > Metazoa > Chordata > Actinopteri > Lampriformes > Lampridae > Lampris > Lampris incognitus. The sequence continues at coordinate 40,492,677 of NC_079214.1, forward strand.
ACACACATTATTATTACTACTACTACTACTACTTTCGGCTGCTCCCATTAGGGGTCGCCACAGTGGACCATCCGTTTCCATTCTTCCTGTCCTCTGCATCTTCCTCTGTCACGCCAGCCACCTGCATGTCCTCCCTCACCACATCCATAAACCTCCTCTTTGGGCTTCCTCTTTTCCTCTTCCCTGGCAGCTCCATATTCAGCATCCTTCTCCCAATATACCCAGCATCTCTCCTCCACACTTGTCCAAGCCATCTCAATCTTGCCTCTCTTGCTTTGTCTCCAAACCGTCCAACCTGAGCTGTCCCTCTAATATAATCGTCCTAATCCTGTCCTTCTTCATTGCTCCCAATAAAAATCTTAGCATCTTCAACTCTGCCACCTCCAACTCTGCCTCCTGTCTTTTTGTCTGTGCTGCTAACTCTCAAACAAGCCCCGCAGCTGAGGCGAGGATGAACAGGACGTCACTCAATGGTCGAAAATTTCTTTATTTTAACCAACAGGTTACGAACCTTGAAAAGAAAACACACAAAATACAAACATACATTATTCAAATACCCCTCAACTCAAAGCTAACACACAATATAACTCACTCACTCTCGCAATCACTCACCAGTCCGTCCTCTCGTCCAGTCATACTAAAGAATCCCCGCTCTGAAGCTGTATTAACTTCCTTGATGTCACTCCCGGAACGTAAATCACCCAATCACAGCAGCTCCCCAACTGAGACCCCGGATGCACATATTTCTCAAAAATAGAATTTCGCAATAAAAGTCCTTATCAAGCACACAGATATCACATACATCCAAACTGAAATAAATATCATTATTATTATCAATATTCAATACTTAACCCAGTCACTGAGGATGCACAAGCCAGTGCATCCTTAGTGCCGGTCCCAAGCCCGGACAAATGGGGAGGGTTGCATCAGGAAGGGCATCCGACATAAAATCTTTGCCAAATCAAATATGCGGATCATAAATAAGACTTACATACCGGATCGGTCGAGGCCCGGGTTACCAACGACCACCACCGGTACTGTTAACCAGCAGGGTGTCGGTGGAAACTATGCTACTGTTGGGCGAAGGAGAAGGAGAGGGGGAAAGCATGTCCAGAGGCAGCTAGAGAGGAGGAAGGGTAGGCATGTGGAGGTGAGAGTTGGAGCTTTGAATGTTGGCACTATGACTGGTAAAGGGAGAGAGCTGGCTGACATGATGGAAAGAAGAAAGGTAGGCATACTGTGTGTGCAAGAGACCAGGTGGAAGGGGAGTAAGGCCAGGAGTATCGGAGGTGGCTTCAAACTCTTCTACCATGGTGTGAATGGGAGGAGTAATGGGGTAGGGGTAATTCTGAAGGAAGAGTATGTCAAGAGCGTGCTGGAGGTGAAGAGAGTGTCAGACAGAGTGATGAGTATGAAGCTGGAAATTGAAGGTTTATTGCTGAATGTTATCAGCGCATATGCCCCGCCAGTTGGGTGTGAGATGGAAGAGAAAGACGAATTCTGTAGTGAGTTGGATGATATGGTGGAGAGGGTACCCAAGGGGGAGAGAGTGGTGATTGGAGCAGACTTCAATGCACATGTTGGTGAAGGGAACAGAGGTGATGAGGAGGTGATGGGAAGGTATGGAGTCAAGAAGAGAAATGTGGAAGGACAGATGGTGGTAGATTTTGCGAAAAGGATGGAAATGGCTGTGGTGAATAAATATTTCAAGAAGAGGGAGGAACACATGGTGACATACAAGAGTGGAGGAAAGTGCACACAGGTGGACTATATCTTATGTAGAAGGCGCCATCTAAAAGGGTTTGGAGACTGCAAAGTGGTGACAGGGGAGAACGTAGCTAGGCAGCGTCGGATGGTGGTCTGTAGGATGACTTTGGAGACCAAGAAGAGGAAGCGAGTGAAGACACAGCCGAAGATCAAATGGTGGAAGTTGAAGAAGGAAGACTTGTGTGGAGTTCAGGCAGGAGTTAAGACAGGCACTGGGTGGTAGTGAAGAGTTGCCAGATGGCTGGACAACCACTGCAGAAATAGTGAGGGAGACAGCTAGGAAGGTACTTGGTGTGTCATCAGGACAGAGGAAGGAAGACAAGGAGACTTGGTGGTGGAATGAGGAAGTACAGCAAATTATACAGAGGAAAAGGTTGGCAAAGAAGAAGTGGGATAGTAAGAGAGATGAAGAAAGTAGACAGGAGTACAAGGAGATGCAGCGTAAAGCAAAGAGAGAGGTGGCAAAGGAAAAGGCGTATGGTAAGTTGTATGACAGGTTAGACACTAAGGAAGGAGAAAAGGACTTGTACCGATTGGCTAGACAGAGGGACCAAGCTGCAAAGGATGTGCAGCAAGTTAGGGCGATCAAGGATAGGGATGGAAATGTGCTGACAAGCGAGGAGAGTGTGCTAAGAAGGTGGAAGGAATACTTTGAGGGGCTGATGAATGAAGAAAATGAGAGAGAGAAGGTTGGATGATGTAGGGATAGTGAATCAGGAAGTTCAGCGGATTAGCAAGGAGTAAGTGAGGGCAGCTATGAAGAGGATGAAGAGTGGAAAGGCAGTTGGTCCTGATGACATACCTGTGGAGGTATGGAGATGTTTAGGAGAGATGGCAGTGGAGTTTTTAACTAGATTGTTTAACACAATCCTGGAAAGTGAGAGGATGCCTGAGGAGTGGAGAAGAAGCATACTGGTACCAATTTTCAAGAACAAGGGCGATGTGCAGAACTGTAACAACTACAGAGGTATAAAGTTGATCAGCCACAGCATGACGATTTGGGAAAGAGTAATAGAAGCTAGGTTAAGAGGAGAGGTGATGATCAGCGAGCATCAGTATTGGTTCATGCCACGAAAGAGCACCACAGATGCGATGTTTGCTTTGAGAATGTTGATTGAGAAGTATAGAGAAGGCCAGAAAGAGTTGCATTGTGTCTTTGTAGATTTAGAGAAAGCTTATGACAGAGTGCCGAGAGAGGAGGTGTGGTATTGTATGAGGAAGTCAGGAGTTGCAGAGAAGTATGTAGGAGTGGTGCAGGATACGTATGAGGGAAGTGTGACAATGGTGAGGTGTGCGGTTGGAATGACAGATGGGTTCAAGGTGGAGGTCGGATTACATCAAGGATCGGCTCTGAGCCCTTTCTTGTTTGCAATGGTGATGGACAGGTTGACGGACAAGATCAGGCAGGAGTCTCCATGGACTATGATGTTCGCGGATGACATTGTGATCTGTAGTGAGAGTAGGGTGCAGGTTGAGGAGAGCCTGGAGAGGTGGAGGTATGCACTGGAGAGAAGAGGAATGAAAGTCAGTAGGAGCAAGACGGAATACCTATGCGTGAATGAGAGAGAGGACAGTGGAATGGTCAGGATGCAAGGAGTGGAGGTGACAAAGGCATTTGAGTTTAAATACTTGGGGTCAACTGTCCAAAGTAACGGGGAGTGCAGTAGAGAGGTGAAAAAGAGAGTGCACGCAGGTTGGAGTGGGTGGAGAAGTGTGTCAGGAGTGATTTGCGACAGAAGGGTACCAGCAAGAGTTAAAGGGAAAGTTTACAAGATGGTTGTGAGACCAGCTATGTTATATGGTTTGGAGACAGTGGCACTGACGAAAAGACAGGAGACGGAGCTGGAGGTGGCAGAGTTGAAGATGCTAAAATTTTCACTGGGATTAACGAAGAAGGACAGGATTAGGAACGATTATATTAGAGGGACCGCTCAGGTTGGACGGTTTGGAGACAAAGCAAGAGAGGCAAGATTGAGATGGCTTGGACATGTGTGGAGGAGAGATGCTGAGTATATTGAGAGAAGGATGCTGAATATGGAGCTGCCAGGGAAGAGGAGAAGAGGAAGGCCAAAGAGGAGGTTTATGGATGTGGTGAGGGAAGACATGCAGGTGGCTGGTGTGACAGAGGAAGACGCAGAAGACAGGAAGAAATGGAAATGGATGATCCGCTGTGGCGACCCCTAACGGGAGCAGCCGAAAGTAGTAGTAGATTATCAATACTCACTTTCACCTATGTAACTAAAAATTTAAACAATGTAAGTTACAATTTAACTACATGTAAACGAAATAAATTTCACAAGTTTGTACTTAAACTAAACTAAAATCTCTGACTAAACACAACTCAAACTCCACCACCCCACAGAAAGTAACACACCTCCCACTTGGTCTCCTGGACTCTAGACCTAAGGAGACCACACTAATAATCACCGCTTTCTCTTTGGTGGTGTTTCTTCGGTCAACTCTTCAATTTCTTCTTTGAGTTTTTAACGACCCTGGAGCCAGGTCCCCCCGAAGAGGCACGGCCAGCATCACAGGGTCGTTCGCTGCCAGCAGGGTGCTTATCCATGCTCCATACGGAACCAGTGGCACTCCTGTCTCTCCTGTGGTCTGGACCCTTCCATAGCACAACAGTAGTCCTGACGTCTCTTCTCTGATGACTACAAGCTTGTTCAATGTAGACTCAGGGAAAGCTATCCCCTCTTGAGCTGCCAAGCATAGGTCCCAAAAGGCAGCTCTGACCTCCCCCACGTCGAGAACTGGCTTGCCCACCTTCTCTCTCGAGTGCTTAGCCTCCCACTCTGCTCTCTCCATGGCTCTCCCGCGAATCATCCATCTCTTAACAGCTCGGCGAACCGAACCAATCACCCCACAGAGCTTGGCCAAGCTACTGAACTTTTCAGGCTAAACCAGATCAACGATGGCCGCGCCCCAGAGCCTCTCCTTGCTTTCAATCTCAGCGGAGGTCGACTCTTCCTCCTTCACCGTGTGCAGAGGAGCCTCGTCAGCCCCATCCAGAGGCCCCTGGACAGGACTTGCCGTCTTCTTCCACTGGGCTCGAGTGAAAGCCGCTGTGAATGCCCTCCGCTGGAGCTTACTCACAGCCTCTCTGGCGCTGGCCGCCACCTCCGCCACGGACTTCATGGGCCACTCTTCTACCGGCCTCACTAGGAACTCAGGACCCTTTTGCCAAATGGAGCCTTCACCCAGGTCTTCTGGAGGACCTCCTCGGGTGATAAGGTCGCCGACGTTCAGATCTACTGGGATCCACCACCAGTCAGCTACAGGCCCAGCCTTCTGAAACTCCCCGACCCTGTTCGCGAAGAACGTCTGATATCCATAACTCTCCCTCTGGATAGCTCTCAGGATAGTCTGGCTGTCTACGAAGTGGAACCATCTCTCCACCTCAAGTCGACCCTGCCTCTCCCAGAACCCTCTCAGCCTGGCAGCGAAGACGGCGCCGCAGATCCCTGCTTTAACCACGTCGCCCTTCTGGTCAAGGGGCACCAGCTTGGCCTTTGACTCAACAAGGCGGATGTCCGCCTCTGTAGACGTCTCCCACCTCAGGTACAGAACAGCTCCGAAGGTGTCATCACTCCCGTCTGAAAACGTGATGCCCCACGGCCTCCCCTCCATCCAGGAGGAGTAAGGCTCCTTTCGCAACTGATTTGACGAAGCCGCACATACTCTTCAAAAAGCTTGATGGCGTCTGCCCGGAGTTCTGCTGGAAGGGGACTGTCCCACATGTCTTTCTTGGAGTCTCCTCCCCCAGTCTCCTGGAAGGCTCTCCTTACCAAGATGGCTCCTCTCTCTTTGGCCGGGGTAGCTAGACCAACAGGGTCGTAGAGCCCTGCTACCTGGCTTAGGAGCTCCCATCTGGTCTGAGGGTTTGGCGTTTTCTCCTTGATCTCCTTCTCCGAGAGGTCGACCCCCGTCCTCATCTTCTGCTTTCTTTTGGAGAAGTTGATTGAAACCATCAGGAAGAGTCTGTCGCTGTCCATGTAGTATCCGACACCAAGAGCCTTGTTGTCTTCCTGCCCTAGCTGGTTGGGCAACACCAGGGTTCCGGACTCTGGACTTGGGCTTTTAACAGCTTGCCCGACCTGACTGCCCTCGCACCTCCCACTTTGACCGGACCAAACCCACGGTTTGAGCAAGAAGCCTCCAGTCCAGAGTATCTCCTCCACTCCTTTTGTGATCTTGTCCAGCTTCCCTGGGTCATTGTGGGACATGAGGATGTCGTCCACATAGCTTTCCTCTTCAAGCACTCTTCTATCATCGCTCATGTGAGAGAACTTGGGAAGTCTTGCGGTTTCCCTCATGGCCAACTGCGCTATGCATCCCGCTGGCCTGTCTCCAATATTGACCCGAGTGATAGCGAAGTCTCTGATCTCTTCCTCGGGTGAGTCCCTCCAGAGGAAAGGATGAAGGTGAACCTCTCTTTCGTTCAGCCACACAGAATTGTACATCTTCTTGATGTCTCCTATGGCCACATGGTCTCCTGTTCTGAACCTGAGCAGAACCGCCTGGATTGGGTTTAGCACATCCGGACCCTTCAGCAGGATGTTGTTCATGCTCGTCCCTTTGAACTCTTGGCTACTGTTCCAGACGAGCCGCACTGGCGTGGTGACAGAGTGAGGGTTCGGTGCAATTAGGTGACTTATGTACCAAACTGGCCCTCTCCAACTGTTGATCGTGTCCTTCTTTAACGCGATGGCTGCTCCTCTTTCCACCATCTCGTGTACCTGGGCTGCGTAAGCAGCTCTCCACAATCGGTCCTTCATGAGGCGCTTTCCGGTTCTCAGGAATGTCGCCTCCACCACTTTCCTGTTATTTGGAAGTGAAGCCGGGTCTTCAGTCCAGGGGTATCCCGCGTTCCAGTGCGGCGAGTCACTGTGGTCATCAGTAGCCACATAGGTCAGGCCTTCCTTGATCTTTTCTAGTTCCTTCTCTTCAGCTAGAGTAATTTCCTTCCCCCCTGGCTGGCATTTCCCGCACCGACATCCTCCACACTTCGGCTCACAGGCAGCGCCGATTCTGTTCTATTTCCACCACTCAAGAACGTCCTTGCTGGTTGTGGCCGTGTTCCTGATCTCCTCACCACTCTCTTGCTCCAGGCCCAGCGTTTCCTCTCTGGAGCTATTTGGCTCTCTGGAAATCTCTTCGACCTTGATCACTTTTGCTCTCATTGAGCGTGCATAATGTGTCTTTGAGTTGTGAATGGATACCTTCACCTCTTCAAACAGATCAGGGTGCGCTCCCCCCACAGTCTTGCCCAGTGGGCCGTCCCACAACACCAGGTCTCCCACTGTCTTCATCCGCTGCGGAGCAAGCCTACGCTCTTGGTGGCTGATTAAGAGTTCGATTTTCTCTGGCCTGACCAGTTCCTCTGTCTTGACCTCCGGGAAGAATTTCTTGAGCTGCCGCGGGCTAACGACACGGTCTTCTTGTGCGATCTCATCCAGTCCATAACAGACGATCTGGTGGGGACTCCACTCATTCTCTGAAGTCCACATTCTGACTTTGAGCAAGTACCTTTTGGTCTGGACTCTTACTTTCATTCCACCAACTCCATGCACGACCAGCATTACCTTCTCTCCTTTCAGTCGGAGTCTGTTGGCGGCTTGGTGGGTAATGTAATTAGTATTGGACGCAAGGTCCATCAGGGTCCCGATAGTTTGTCCTCCATTGGTTGTGACCTCCATGATCATCATAAGCACTGGATGCTCTGTCAAACCCCTTTCTTCAAGGAGACCATCACCCTTTGCGCTCGCTCTCATTGACACTGTCGTCTTGTTGGTAAATGCCCTCATTACCCTTTCTGCTACTTCAGGGGAGACATCAGCTAGGGCCTTCTCTTGTTCTTTTGAGAGCCTTCCTGCCTTTGCGTCTCTCTTTCCCCCTTCTTGCTCTTCCCTCTTTTTCTCATCACTTCTGTGCCCTCCTTCCACGGAGCACAAGAGGTAGTGGTGGTCTGAGCCGTCTCTTTGCTGGCAGCACTTCTTCTTGCAGAGGAACCTGTTACTACATTCTCCATCCGCACCATGGGATGCCAAGCATCTCCTGCAGGCTCCATTCCTTTCGACGACGCCTTTCTTTTTGGCTAGGCTGAGCCCTTTGAACTTCTTGCAGAAGTAGATCCTGCCTCCGTGTTTCTCATCTCCACACAAGCTGCACTCCTCTTTTGCCAAATTCCTTCCTGTGGCCCTTGTGAACGCCCTCCTTTTCGGTTTGCTCGATTTCTCAGGCTCTTTTCAGACTCTTAACTGCTCAAGCCTTTTGAAGACCGCTTCTTGCTCCTTTAGGAACTTTGAGAGCATTAAAGCGACCATCAGCGGTGACACCGTTCTCGGGTTTGGTTTCGAATTTGAGCCAGTCCATCTTCACACTGTCAGGTAGTTTGCTCTCTATAGTTTCCATTGCCAGCGAATTCTTTATGGCATCGGTATTTCCGAGATCCGTCAGATCGGCCAGGGCCTTCTCCACAGCTTGAATCAGATAAATTGTCTTTCTTGGTTGGTTTCCTTTCACTGCTGGAAACTTCTCCAACTCCCTGATTATCTGAATCGCGATGGTAGTCTTGTTCCCAAACCAGTTCTCCAGGACCCTGAACATTTCTCCTGCAGTATTGTAGCTCGAAAGTCTGAGGTCTTTGGCGATTATTTTCTGCCACGCTATCTAGGAGCTGGAATTTTTTCACTTCCAGTGACTGACGGATCTCCCTGCCGCTGCAGACTTTCCCAGTCTCTTCGCCATCGGTGGAAGTCTCTCATGCAACCGCTGAACGTTGGTAGTCTTGTTGGTTGGAGGCCAGTCTCGGTTTGGCTGCTGCTTGCGCGCCTCTCGCTCCCAGGCTTGCCATACTGGCGCTATGTGCTTCCTCCCATGCTTTCCGCTGAGCCTTAGCTAGCTCAGCACGCTCTTCTTCGGCAGCTTCTACCATCCTTTGCTGAGCTTCAGCAGCCTTTTTCCTGGCCTCCGCAGCCCTCTCCTCAGTCTCGGCGCTAACTTCGGCAGCCTTTAGCCTGGCCTCGGCGGCTATCTTCTCAGTCTCGGCGATCTCATCGGCCTCTTTTTTCCTGGCCCTGCCGAATTCTGCCAACCACCTGATCCAGAGCTCGTTTCTCTTGTCCTCCAGCACCCGAAGCCACTTACTCATGTCGCGCGTAACACCTTCAGGGATCCACTCTTCCCAGACAGCCAGCAGATTTTCTGCCTTGGCGATGAGACCTTCCAACAGTGCGTTTTGCTCCTTACCGTTGTTGAAGGTTACTCCTTTCAGGCTGACTCCTTCAGCGCTTTCATAGCTTCTTTCTGCCCGTCCAATGGCAGATATTAGCTTGGTCTCCGCATATCTCGACCAAAGGCTGGACTTGACTGCCCGTCTTTCAACTTTGAGCTCACACTCTCTGGTTACTCTCTCTATGTCTGCTTTGAGCTGCCCATCCAGTGCCTCGGCGTCATCGTTCACTTCAGCTAGCAAGCCAGCCTCATAGTCATCATTTGCAGAAAGAACCTTTTTTGCATCATCAGAAAAGGATTTCCACTCACTTTTCAGCTCATCTCGAACCATGGTTGTTGCCATTCTAAGGATGTAGTTGGCTCTTTTTTTGAACCCTGTCTTCACTTTGGCCCTCTCTTTCTTTAGTGATTCTATTTTTATTGATTGACCTTGGATGCTAAGCCCTGAGCGTACCTGTATCTCCTTTTCTAACTCAAAGTCTTCCGCCCTCTCTAGCTGCCTATTCTAGCTCAGAATCTTCTGCCCTGACTAGCTCAGCCTGACTAGTCTTCAGCGGCATTACCGGGCTCACCAGGGGTCCCCCCGGGGATACCGCCCAAAATAGAAAACAACACAAATACATAAAGTGGGGAAAGTCTCACCTTCCCCCGCCGGCTTGCTACCCAGGTACGTTCAAAACTAAGATAAAGCTTAGGTCATTCATTTAGACGGCTGCTAAATGTGATCACTGGCATCAGCAGGTAGCTGCGTAGTTTGTCAGCTCCTATTCTACTGGCTGGGCTAGCTTTCCTTGCTAGCTCACGTCAGCTTCTGTTATGCTAATTATGTTAGCTTTTGATGCTAACTCACGTTAGCTTTCCCTTGCTGCTAGTTGAGCCCTTACTTTAGTTAGCTACACGGACATGAGCTAGCATGCTAGCTACAAACAGGTACGTTGTTGAAAGGGAAAGTTCACCACCTGCTCGCTGACCCTAGCGGCCTTATGTGCGAGTTTATTACATTTACACCAACAACATGGATACCACAACCATTTCCCGGACCCCACTGGTCCACTTCGGTCCTTTTCTCTTCCAGGCGACAGTTCAGCAACTCTTCTGCCGTCGTGGTGGTTCGTAACTGTGCTGCTAACTCTCAAACAAGCCCGTAGCTGAGGCGAGGATGAACAGGACATCACTCAATGGTCGAAAATTTCTTTATTTTAACCAACAGGTTACGAACCTTGAAAAGAAAACACACAAAATACAAACATACATTATTCAAATACCCCTCAACTCAAAGCTAACACACAATATAACTCACTCACTCTCGCAATCACTCACCGGTCCGTCCTCTCGTCCAGTCATACTAAAGAATCCCCGCTCTGAAGCTGTATTAACTTCCTTGACGTCACCCCCAGAACGTAAATCACCCAATCACAGCAGCTTCCCAACTGAGAGCCCGGATGCACGCATTTCTCAACAATAGAATTTCGCAATAAAAATCCTTATCAAGCACACAGAAATCACATACATCCGAACTGAAATAAATATCATTATTTTTATCAATACTCACTTTCACCTATGTAACTATCAATTCAAACAATGTTACAATTTAACTACATGTAAACGAAATAACTTTCAGAAGTTTGTACTTAAAGTAAACTAAAATCTCTGACTAAACACAACTCAAACCCCACCACCCCATAGAAAGTAACACATTGTCAGTGCCACTGTATCCAAAACCATATAACATAGATGGTCTCACAACCATCTTGTAAACCTTCCCTTTAACTCCTGATGGTACTCTTCTGTTGCAAATCACTCCTGACACTTTTCTCCACCCACCCCACCCTTCCTGCACTCTCTTCTTCACCTCTCTTCTGCACTCTCCGTCACTGTGGACAGTTGACCCCAAGTATTTAAATGTGTGTTGTACACAATAATGTATACAATCAATACACATTATTGTACAATACACAATATTGGTTTTGCTAAACATGTAGTCTGATGAGGGTTTTGTGTTGTTGTCATCCTACATCCCCAGCACAGTGTTAAATGCTATTTGTACTGTTAGATATTAATAATCAATAGCCCTGAAAGACAGTAATAGAGTAGAATAGAATAGAATACTCTTTATTAATCATTTTGTACATAGATACAAATGAAATTTACCCTCCGCATTTGACTCATCCTAGCTGTGTAGCTAGGAGCAGTGAGCAGCCGCCATGCAGCACCCAGGGACCAACTCCAGTTTGTCTTCCCATTTCCTTGGTCAGGGGCACAGACAGGAGTATTAACCCTAGCATGCATGTCTCCTTGATGGTGGGAGGAAACCAGAGCACCCGGAGGAAACCCACACAGACACGCGCAGAACATGCAAACTCCACACAGAAAGGATCTAGGACGGCCTGGCGTTAGAACCCAGGACCTTCTTGCTGTGAGGCAATGTAAATGAAAGTAGCGTAAATTAAAGTGTTGATAATTTGACATACATTTAACGAGAAAAATATTTCTATGCATGATTTAATTCCATCTACATCTATAATAAAAGGCTTTCACTCTTATGTTTGTTGGGAAATCTAAATGATGAAGACCTTTTAATAAGCTTCATTGACGTCTTCTTAGGTATACTTGTTGAAAGCACTTAGTACTATTTGAATGTGCTCCATGCTGATTCAACCAAATTTATTTTTTTCTTTTTTACTGAAATCAGTCCTGTTTCATAAAAGAAAAGTTTTATGTGCTGTTTTTTCAGACACTTTTACAATTCATGCTTGAGCAGTGTGAGAAATGAAAATGTTTTTCCTGACTTGTCAAAACTCTCAGCTCTGATGTTGTTAATCGGGCATCTTTAAGCGAATTCATTTCTCTTGAAAATATATCATCTGTAGGGGATTGATTTGACCTCCAGATATGCTGTCCTGACAGATAAGAACTGACAGGGAAAAAATATGCCATACAATTATAAAATGAAGAACCTTCCACCCCAAGCAGTTTGGTTCTTACCCAGTACCTTTTATCGTTATTACAAAAAAACACAATTGATTTGCACGCATTGTATGTATCAGGTTTTTTTTTCTTTTTTTTCTCAGGACTATCATAAAATGATATTCTAATTTTATGGTCTACTTCACTAAAGCATAGAAAGAAAAAAAAAGCGAAAAGGACACATACAGTATATTTCTCCATATGATTAAATTAATGTTGAGCATCTTTGAGTATATTCATAAACTGCTATGAGAGAACACAAAAATAATTTTAATGATTTACATAAACAGAATTAGGTAATTGTATGTACATTGCAAGTATATTCTGGGGGCATTCCAATTATTCCAATTTAGGGACTATTTTGACAGCATGGTGACCCAGTGGTTATCACTGTTACCTCACAGCAAGAAGGTCCTGGGTTCGAACCCCAGGCCATCCCAGGTCATTCCTGTGTGTAGTTTGCATGTTCTCCCCATGTCTGCGTGGGTTTCCTCCAGGTGCTCTCGTTTCCTCCCACCATTAAAATACATGCATGTTAGGGTTAATACTGCTGTCTGTGCCCCTGACAAAATCAATGGAAAGAAGAACTGGAGCTGGTCCCTGGGTGCTGCAGCTGCCCACTGCTCTTATACAATAGGATAGGTTAAATGCAGAGAACAAATTCGTTGTAAGGATACAATTTGTTGTAAGAATACAATGATAAAATAAAGTGGCTTTCTAAAGTAATAAGTCAGACAATGCTAAATAGATTGAATGATATGAGAATAATGTTTGAAGTAGAGTGAGTGTATTGTGGTAGAATGGAACAGGATTCATTACTTTGAAATTTCCCCTCTTAAATCCGTGGCAAAAAAGGGTGTTTTCCACAAGAAAGGAATGTGTTTTCCACTAGTTTACTGGCAACTTCCGGGTGGCTGCTAGTTCAAGTTCAGCATTGTGTTAATCACAAGTGGGAAATTTAGGCATAAACACAACACGTACATAGACGGACTGGCTATCGGGAGCACTAGGACCAAAAAAACCCGGTGGGCCGGTCACTCTGTGGGCCACTTGAGCAGCCCATTATACAAAAACAAGAGCAAGAGATGTGTCATCAGCCAACTCTGATTATGCACCAGCCCACATCCTCCTCCTCAACACCCCCCACTACCACTACCACTTTTGGCACTCAGGCCCACCCAATCAGAAGGCTTCCTTTTTTGCTAGCTCATCCAGCGAATAGCAGTTAATAAATATTGTTTCAATTATCTGACTATGTGACCAATAAAAATGAACCAATTCTTGTTTCTTGCTTCTTGTTTACCATATGATGATAATGTGTCAGATTTTTTGAGTGACAGAGCATTTCACAAATGCCAGATTGTGAGCGGCCCCTCCTTTTTCACTGTGTTCAACCCGTGCATTGCAGAGGAACAGAAGCCTACTTTCTGCTAGCTAGCTGCTTGTAATGTAGGTTAAGAAAAAAATAACAGTGAAATGAAGAAGTTTGCATATGTTTGTCACAAAAAGACATCGTGAGTAGCAGGAGGAAGCGAATTCAGCTCAATTTCAGCCATCATTCTCAACCCAGACACCTACTCCTGTGCCAGTTTTTCCTCAAGTGCTAAGTAGTAAGGACACATACATGGCTGCTAATTCAGCCCTTTCCCCATCAGTAGCTGTACTGTTGAAAGACTCTTATTAGCTGTAAGTCAGATAAAAACTGGCATCAAGGCATCAATGATGACATACAGACTGAACTGTTTGTCCCTGGTCTCCTTTGAAAGAGAACCGACTGAATCGTTGGACTATAATGAAATAATTTCAATGTTCAACACTAAGCCTTGTCGTCTCCTGCTGTAATCATCAAAAGTAAGCTAATTTCGGAATTTGGGAGTGTGGTAGCCTATTGCCTATTGCAATATTATTGTTTATTGGGTATATGTTTTGTTGTGTGTACAATTGGATTTTATGCTGGTGTATGTGTGTGTGTGTGTGTGTGTGTGTGTGTGTGTGTGTGTGTGTGGCCTGTTGGTGACAAACCTTTCCCTTGCTCTTAAAATAGCTCTGTATTAGTGTTACAGAAGCCCAGAGTATCCATCCATTATTCTTATAAGTGGTGGTACTAAGGACTGGTGTGTTTGTATGTGTGTTGATGGGGCGGGGGTGGTGGAGTATCCATGGGCTGGTTGTGGTGGGCTGGTCTGGGTAAAAAATCCAGGGCCATTTTTTAGTCCCAAGCCATCCCTGAACACATACAAGAGACAAAATAGAAAACACACACAAAAAAGGTAAATGAATGAACAAATTAATGAATAAATGACCTTTGAATTGTTTGGTTCCATCAAATGGACAATGTGAAGAACAGAAGATGACCTAGGAAGTAAGGCCATGGGGTTTCAAAGTATATTTGTTACAGCTGAGCAAGTTTGTGACATGCAATAAGTGAGAACTTCAGTGTGTTTGATATAGCCTGAGGTTGTCTGAACATGTGACCTAAAGTTAAATAACTTAAATTCTACCCACAAAGGATGACTGGGCCTTTTTATGATGATACTCTTTGTCTCTCACATACACAAAAGGCAGTGTGGTCTGCTGGGTGCCAGAGAAGAAGGAGTATTGCAGGGGGGACACAAATGAATACAATTTCCCAGTTCTGTTCATTAAATTTTCCTTTCTTTCTTTCTTTCTTTCTTTCTTTCTTTCTTTCTTTCTTTCTTTCTTTCTTCATATTGGTATTGTTTCCAAATCTGACTGCTGTGGAGAAAGAGGATTGACTGGACAACGTGTAGAACAGAAATCAGATCATATTTGTTGTCTCTTCTCACATATTGTGTCTGTCACAACCCCTCTCCCTTGACGCCTGCTCACTCCTCCTCCTCCTTCACTCTGGCACACCTGTCCATGGTTTCAATCAACACACCTGCTGGCCATCAAGCAATAGAAGCCTCCACTGTGGACCAGTCTTTGCTGGAACGTAGCCATTCATGGGTTGTTGCCTAAAGGTTATTACATGTCCAGTCTTGCATTCTCTGATGTTCATAGTTTTTGCATTTTGCCTGCCTGTCTGATTTTTTGCTCTCTGCTCTCTGGGACTTCAGCCTGCCAGTCTCCCTGCCACTGAGCCAACGCCTGCTCTACTCCTGGGATCTGCCACTTCTATAAAGACTTGATTTCTCCCTTACCTGGTTGTCCTGTCTGCTTTTGAGTCTTTCCAGATATGTGACAGTGTCAGCATCAAGATTTGATCTAAAGCTGCATTAAGTGATATTTTTTATATTAACAGTGAATCAAATGACTCACTGTAATGTGAAAGGATTGCTTATACTGCAGACCCCACTGAGAATCAACACCCCGATACTTAAGTTGCAGCTCATTGCTTGGTTTTTGCTGCGGTTGCCGGGGAAATCACACCTCCCTCTTGAGTTGAATCCCCCCTCGCTCACAACTCACAATTTTAGAATGCAATCTAGGGTGAATATACTGGTGGGCACTCGTAGAGAGAAGACAAAGCAGGCTCGTTCGCATAGAAATGTGTTTGAAGTTAGCAAGTTCTTAGGCTATCATGTTAGCAAACAGTTTTGTTCTTGCATACCCAGAAGAAGAGGAACAACATAAACACCGCTTTTGAGTCCTGCAAGCTCTATCCAGCTGAAAAATTGATGAGCATTTGCTATTTTTTACAGTTCGGACAGGAAGAGAGGGATGAGGACCGGGTAGCTGTGAGACTGTTTCGAAATCTCTGTAACACCACCGTTTGTCAAGCAGTAATCAGAAGTTGTTCAATGCATGTTTAAGTTTAGAGTCAGTGGTGGTTTTCACGTCCTTAACCTTTAATCTGATCATAGATAATATTTACTGATGAAAGGACTTTCTTCTTTCAATCATCTGTGACATTTTTTGTTGTGCATGCAATAAAATGCAGAAATGCATTGCAAAACCACAATATAAACTCCTCAACCATGGGCCAAATCTTTGTCATGTGATTTATGACAGTGTTTATGTGTCAAGAAAGATATAAATACAAAGCCATTTTTGTATAAGGTTTGAGTGAATTAGTGTCCAATGTGGGTAGTTACCACAGCTTGATTCTTTATTTCCTTTTTTACGTAAGAAGCAGTTAGAAAGTGATGGTAGCAGTGGTTTGGTTTGCAACAATATGCTTAAATGTTGATATGATTCTTTGCCATTCTTTTTGTTCCTGCTTGTTAAACCCAACAGTTTCTGAGTATTGTTATTAGTAGACACTGTAACAACAATCAAGCTGTTCCATTTTCTTAAAAAAAATGAAACAAATAAATTAAATAATTAAACCTCATCACCACTTGTGAGGAGTTTTAGTGGCATATAACATTATGCCCTGGATACTAGTATATACATAATTTCATTAAGAAATCAGCAACCATTACTGACTGCCTTTCGCTACTTTATGAGTATGATGCTAATTGTTCTTGTGCTGAGTTGAAGTAACTGGAAAGGGTTTGGCCATATTCAGTCCATATAACAAGTTATTTAACTCAGATGCCATGACAGTCTTGTTCTTTTCCCCACAATCAGGATGACTAGAGGGGAGAGATCAGTCTCAGTCTGTCTGTCTTTTTGTCCATCACGGGTGATATCTGAGGCACTCTGTTAAAAAAACAACAATAGATCAACATGGCACACCCTGCATGCAAAAAACATCCCAGATTTCAAACCCCTGCAACTTTATCATTGTTGCAGCTAGTCTTGAAATTTGGTATGCACATGAATATCCCCCATCTGAACATTTTTTCCTCTTGGAACATTAATCTCTTCCCTTTATAGTTGGCCGTGCCCGGAAAACATCCAAAGGAAGGTGCCCAAGAGCCCTGATATCAGGTGCCCCGATAATTGGAGTACATCCTCCGGTACCCCTTTTTAAATATGGCAACCACCACCCCAGTCTACCACTCCACAGGTACTGTCCCCAACCTCCATGCGACACTGACGAGGCATGTCAGCCAAGACAACCCAACAATGTCCAGAGTCTTCAGCATCTCAGGGCGAATCTCATCCACATCCTGCGCCTTGCCACCAAGGGGCTTCGTAACTACCTCAGAGACCTCTGCCAGGGATATGGGTGGGGCTTCCCCTGAGTCTTCAGACTCTACCTCCTCCACTGAGGACATTTTAGCCAGGTTCAGGAGCTTCGCAAAGTGTTCTTTCCACCGCTCGACAACATCCTCAGTCTGGATCAACAGTTCCCCTCCCATGCCGAATGCAGCCTTAGTCAAGCCCTGCTTCCCCTTCCTGAGTCGCCGGATGGTTTGCCATAACTTCCTTGAGTCCAACCAAAAGTCCTCCTCCATAGCCTCGCCAAACTCCTCCCACACCTGAGATTTTGCTTCCGCGACTGCCGAAGCGGCAGCCCTTTTTGCCTCCCGGTACCTGTCTGCTGCTTCAGGAGACCCCTGGGCCAACCAAGTCCGAAAGGCCTTCTTCAGCCTGGCAGCTTCCCTCACCGCCGGTGTCCACCAGTGGGTTCTTAGGTTGCCACCTCGACAAGCACCGATGACCTTAATGACCACAGCTCCTGCATGCAGCATCTGCAATAGAGGCTTTGAACATGGCCCACTCAGACTCCATGACCCCAGCCTCCCTCAGCATACATGAGAACTTCTTCCGGAGGTGGGAGTTGAAGACCTCACGGACAGGGGCCTCCGCCAGACGTTCCCAGTTCAACCTCACTACACACTACACGTTTGGGTTTGCCAGGTCTGTCCGGCAGCCTTCCCTGCCATCTGATCCAACTCACCACCAGGTGGTGATCAGTTGACAGCTCTGCTCCTCTCTTCACCCAAGAGTCCAAAACATACAGCCGTAGATCTGATGATACGACCACAAAGTCTATCATCGATCTTCGGCCCAAGGTGTTCTGGTACCAAGTACACGTATGAACTAGCTTATGTTTGAACATGGTGTTTGTTATGGCCAATCCGTGACTCACACAGACGTCCAATAACAAGGCACCGCATGGGTTCAGATCGAGGAGACCATTCCTCCCAATCACGCCCCTCCAGATTTCTCCATCATTGTCCACATGAGCATTGAAGTCCCCCAGCAGAACTATAGAGTCCTGACTCCCGAGGCAGAGCCCTATCCAGGATACCACCCAGAGACTCCCAAGAAGGCCGGGTACTCCAAACTGCTATTCGGTGCATAAGCACAAACAACAGTCAGAGCCATCCCCCCAGCGACTCGCAGTCATGTAGAGGCGACCCTCTCATTCCCCAGGGAGAGCTCCAACACGGGGACTTGTGAGTATCCCCACACCTGCCTGGCGCCTGTCACATTGGCCAACTCCGGAAAAGTAATGAGTCCAGCCCCTCTCCAGGAATTTGGTACCAGAGCCCATGCTATGTGTGGAGGTAAGCCCAACGATATCTAGTTGGTACCGCTCCACCTCCCGCACCAGCTCGGGCTCCTTTCGTGCCAGAGAGGTGACATTCCATGTCCTGAGGACCAATCTGTGATGCTGGAAGTCGGCAGGCCCCAGTCCCCGCCATTGCCTGTCGCCCGGCCTGCATTCACCCTTCCCCAGTGCTCATCCCTGCATTTGGTGGATCCATGGGGTGGTGGCTCCATATTGTTTTTTCGGGCTGGGCCAAACTAGGCCCCATGGGCCAAGGCCTGGCCACCAGACGCTCGCCAGCGAACTCCCTTCCCAGGTCTGGCTCCAGGAGGGGGCCCCGGTTTCCCTTTTCCAATCGAGGTGCTGTAACTCTGCTGGTGTAATTTCATTGGGGTTTCTTGGAAATCACTCTTAGTCTGGCCCCTCCCCTTGGACCAATTTGCCTTGGGAGACCCTACCAGGGGCTATTGCCCCGACAACACAACTCCCAGGATCCCCAGGACACACAAACCCCTTCACACACGTTAAGGTGCCGATCCTCGGAGGGGTGTGTGTGTGTGTGTGTGTGTGTGTGTGTGTATTTCAACACGGATACAGGAAAAAAGATTTTAATACATTGCAGTACAGGCCTGTTTCATGCATTTTGCACTCATCAGAAACAGGCCTGTACTGCAGTGTATTAAAATCTTTTTTCCTGTATCCGTGTTGATATTATTCTGCTCCTCATTAGTTGAGCACTCACAACACCATTGATGGCTTCGGGAAAAAAATGCTATATATATATATATATATATATATATATATATATATATATATATATATATATATATAATCCAGTGAGTCAAGTAAATTCTTTATGAAACAGTACAAGCCTCTTTCATGCCATAAGCAATCATCAGCTGTCAAACATACCATTTATTTCCTCGTCATGCACATCATGTGCACAACATCCAGTGGGGAAGGGGGATGTGCCTACATTCAAAAATTCAAAAACATGATCACCATCCATCCAGTGTGTGTGTGTATGTGTGTGTGTGTGTGTCGGGGGGGGGGGTAGGTTGCATACAAGGTTAGGCTTGTACTGCCTCATAAATAATTTACTAGAATCACTAGTTTATTTTGCTCCTTATTTGTTGAGCACTTTCCTACTGTTGAGTGCTTCTTTTAACGAAGTTATTTTTATATCTATAATATCTATATCTATGTGTGTGTGTGTGTGTATAGTCAGCTGATGATTGGCTATGGCATTATGGCATGAAACAGGCTTCTACTGTCAATTAAATAATTACTTGAATCACTGAACATAAGTGCAGTCAAAATCAGGTGAATATTTACAAAACTATCATCTTAATGTGTCCTATAGGACACTTCAGGTCAACTTCAAATAAGAGGGAATTTGGCATGTGGCGGAAACAGAGGATATGGTGTCTTTGGCTGCAGTTTGAGAGGCTGCCAACAAGAGGCCGGGCTATGAATTCCCCACTGGGGTTGACTGGACCCATGGGGAATATGAGCCGATCTCCAGCCTGTTTTCCTACCTGGGAGCAGCTGCATTTTCCATCTGCCAGTGCTCAAGTTGGCTACCTGCCCCTCCATTTCCAAAGGGGAGCTCTTTGTAGAGACATAGAAGCATTGCAGGGTTTGATTTGACCAGTAAGCCTCATTCTTAGCATTGTGTAAATTCACTTTTTTTTTCTGTCATGGCTTCATTACCAAATGGGAGAACTGCCCTGCGGCCCCAGACAACCAGGCGACCAAAAAAGATTGGGGTTCCTGGCTTTCCCCATTGAAAAAAAAAAAAGGGCCTCAGACTTACATACGCTATTGACAGTGTCTTGTATTCCAACTTCTAAATTTCTTGTTGCTACTGTTGCTGCGGTCCAGAATGTTTACTTTGTACATACTCAAGCAGGTCCTCACAAGTATATCAATACATGCATATATACTCGTACAAGTACCTCTACACACAGACACATCAAGCAAACTATTTTTAAATAACGGGCGGATCCCATTCCCCACTTCCAAAGCATCACATTGTTTTATCATTCCTCCCTATGAATATCAATTGCTTCTTAAATAAGGAAAACCCTACTCATGTCTTTAGCTGGCTGCTACTCATCAGAGCCTGTGGTGACATTACTTACCTAAATAAGACACAGCTAATTGTAATGAACTACCCTTGTGTTTGATTCATTAGTGCAGGCTCAGTTCACACAAATGTTCCTGCATTTTGTTATGCTTGACCACCCTTGCGGAATTGAAGAATAAAGTTGAGTGCATTTTCTGCACATGTGCGTTACTGTTCATGTGATTGCTTTCTTTTTTGCTAAAATATGTTTGCCTGAAGATTTATCTGCAGACTTTTTTTTCCCCTAAGGAACTAGACAGCAACAAGGCTTAAAGTTACAAGATCACAAATTGAAGCATGAGTAGCAAAGAAAAGTAGATGATGAGGGGTCAGTGTTACCCTTCAATGGTGGAAGCTGTACCAGCCTCTGCTTTAGTTGTATCTTAGCCTTCACAGTGGAGGCCATGGGGCTGTATTCAACGTTGAAGCATTCTTCTAATTTAACGTCTGCCATTGCTGGGAAATTGAAGTCAAAGGTTCACTGGCACTGCACTTTGTGCTATGAAAAAAATGATGTGCCCAGGACTGATGTGTTAAGGGAACAGGGCAAATTATCCTGGACTCTTATAAATGGCACACAAAATATGTAACAGTGTTTTATGTCTTTTAAATCATGAAATCATCGAGTCAGTGATAAAATAGATGAGAGTGGGATAAACAGAGTAGCATCAGATTCAAGAAATTTTATCAAACGAGAGGGATGAAGATATTTGTTAAACCTGAAATATTTTTGACATGCAACAATGTAACCTTTACTTTTCAAACTTTTTCCTCCTTTATAATTTGTAAACAGACAACCTTTCATTTCCCGTTCCCTAGACCTAGAGCATGTATTCACCGGACATATCCAAGCTTTTATTTCAACATTATTTAATTCTATTTGCAAAAAGGCAAAATTATCTCTTGTAAATCGAGTGACCATTTCTATGTTTATCCACATTATGTGGTTTATCTGTTTGAATTTAATTCCTAAACTACACAAAAAAACCCCCAAAAAACAACAAAACAAATTAGTGAGCAGCCTCATGGCTGATTACTTAAACTGCTATTGCTGCTGGCTGATTGCTCAG
This sequence comes from Lampris incognitus, assembly GCF_029633865.1. Taxonomy (NCBI): domain Eukaryota; kingdom Metazoa; phylum Chordata; class Actinopteri; order Lampriformes; family Lampridae; genus Lampris; species Lampris incognitus. The sequence goes on from NC_079214.1 coordinate 40,514,200, forward strand.
GAAGCTGTGTGGAGATGTTATTGAAATTTTTCAGTTTTCAACTCAGGTGAGACACATGATCATACTTTTTTTTAAGGAAAACAAACTTTTTTTTTATTTCTTTTTTTTTTTATAATTCAGTTTTTTACTGAGGTGGAAACAAACCCTTAATCTAGTTACCCTAAATGAACTTGGGCATGCGTTTATGTCTGTCATTATTTCTAAACAGAAGTTAGTGAAAAGAAGCATAGCAGGTGAAACATAATGTGTACTTAATGTGTTTCAGTACAGTTACGCTGACTCCTCTGTGACTGGTGTTGATATTACGCCAATTAAAAAGGTACCATACCCAATCTCAGAGACTGCTAAGAAAGGATGAGTTTTGCTGATTGATGACCACCACCATGATGAATTTTTTCCTACATATATATATATATATATATATATATATATATATATATATAACTGTTCTTTCCTCGACTAGGCTAAAAGTGAATTATTCCTGTGCTTTTTGTTCATCTGTTTTCCAAGTTTGTTTGTGCTGTTGTCGTCACATTGCTTTATTTCCTCTGGCTAACTGACTGCCTCTTTAACTTCACCAAGGGCCCCGAAGTGGCTTGTAATCCTTGATCTCTGAGGCTCAGAGAATTACCACACACCTAAAAACAGCCGACTCAATAACCAGGAGATTATCAGTACTTCTGATGATGTCAGCAGTAGCAGCCGTGGTTTGGAGAGCGAGGCCAGTCACATTTCACAGCTTGAACACTTATCAAAGCCCCTTTCCAATATATCATACCAGTCATTTGGAATAGCTGGGTAGGTGAAGGTGCTTTGGAAGGTGAGGTTACTTGGCCAAACCTTGCCCTGTCATGGTAAACAGGAAGACCATTTTATGTATCTTATTGCTTTTTGATTCAAGTTTTACCCTAACCAATAACAAAATTGTCAGGCTACAACAAAGGAATAGATTTAACCTTGTTGAGATGTTTGTACGTGTGTGTGTGTGTGTGTGTGTGTGTGTGTGTGTGTGTGTGTGTACACATATGCTACGAGTATGATCAATCTGCTTGAAGTTATCAAATCAGTAGCTTCTTCGGCAATCGAATGATTAAGATCATATTTTGTCTGATGACAACCACTTGAGACATAAACTCTATTATTTATTGAGCAAACCAGTGCTTTCCGGTTCTTCAATTTAAAAACTCCATTTCATACCTTTGCAGAATAATCGACTCTTGGCTTTGTTCAGTACACGAGTCTCCAGTCTCCTTTCTTATTGCCCCCTCAGCTCAGTATAACACTTGCCTGGTGGAAAATAAACTGGTCTAAATAGCTAAAGGCTGCAGTATGAAACAGTGTAAAATGTGTGCAACCAACACTTTTTCAGCCCTCTGTGCAATCTTGACAGAAAATAATATACTGCAATAACGTGCTATTTCTCTTCTTTTTATGAGCCATAGCAATAAATGAAAAAAATAAATGTGTAAACAATAAATAATCAATCAAGCAGACAGACAAATGAATAAAATCACACAGAAAGATATACACATATAGGGATAAACGGAATGACCAGAATAACAGATGATAGACAGATAGATAGATAGATAGATAGATAGATAGATAGATAGATAGATAGATAGATAGATAGATAGATAGATATGTGGATAGATAGAAGTAGGGAATAACTTGTATGTTATGATTACTAGTATGACATGCTTGTAGTCATGGCTTGGCAAGCCTGCTTACTACTTGGAAGAGATCACACAATTTGGTATAAAGTTGAGGGATAATAATAAATAATATTAATAACACATTTTATTAAATAGGTATATTTCGGCACACCCAAGGCCACTTTACACTACAATGGTTCAATCCCAGAAATTCAAATTTAAGAATAAGCATAGAGAATTTATAGACAATAACAACAACACTATAGTGGCAGCCTAAAAAGAGAGAATATAAATGAGTGGCAGTATACAGTGTGAACTGGGGAGGAGTGTTAGTGATAGGCCATGATGAGCAGGTTGATTTTGAGTTGTTTTTTGAAAGTGAGAAGTGTCTCAGTATTTCAAATGTGTATGGGGAGAGAGCTCTAGAGTTTGAGGACCATAGAACTGAAAGTTCATGCCCCCATTGTGCTGAGTCAGGTGAAGGGATGGACAGGAGCCCAGCTGAAAAGGAGTGAGGATTTTGGTATAGTCCTGCAGGAAGTCAGAGAGGTAGGGGAAGCTACACTGTGAAGGGCTTTATATATTGAAGATACACTTTTAAGTGTATCTTGAAGTGAATGTGATACTGGGCCACTAACCAGCATAACTCAAAGAGAGCGGTTGTGATGTGGGCGTTGCAACTGGTATGTGTGAATATTTGAACAGCTGAGTTTTGGACCATTTGCAGTTTATCGGTGAGTTTAGAGCGTAATCCTCACAGTAAAACATTACAGTAATCTATTCGAGAAGTGAAAAAAGCCTGTATAAGGGTTTCAGCACTGGTCATTGGTGGGTGATGGGCAGAGCTGGGAGATTTTGGAGAGGTGAAAGAATATGATGTGTGTGATGTTCTTTATGTGAGGTTCAAAGGATAGGGTTCTGTCGAGGATGACGATGAGGCCCTGATGCATGAAGACAAAGGGACCAGATAGTCATCAAAGGATATATTAACGTTGGGCACTTTGGACAGGGTGGATTTGGTACCAATGAGCATGGCTTCTGTTTAATCAGTGTTGAGTTCAAGAACGTCATTTGATATCCAGGTCTTAATGTTATGGAGGCAGGTAATAAGGGAAGCTGGGGGCAAAAGAGCAGTGGGCTTGAAGGAAATGTATAACTGAGTTTCATCATCAAAGCAGTGAAAGTTGATGTTATGGTGGCACAAGATTTGGCCGAGGGGGAGGAAATGGATGATGGAATAGAACTAGGCCTAGCACAGACCCCTGTACTAGACCTAGCACCGACCACTGTGCTAGGCCCAGCTAGGCTGGATTGATAGTTACCTTGTGAGGCAGCTGGATTCGTGCGATCACATGCGAATCTATTCCAGTGGCTGATAGTCACTACACTTCTGAACCTGTATCCATTTCCACACTTTGTGGTCATCTGACTGAGGGGGGTTCAGGCCTATGCAGAACAGCAGCGGGCATAGTGCATCACCCTGTTTTATGCCACATTTGATGGTTACCTGTGTGATTCTCTTTGAGTTGGCCTCTAGTGTTGTTTTCCACTGCCGCATTGGGTTTTTGATGAAGGCTATTAGTGTCCTGTTGGCTTTGTAGAGTGCCAAGCACTCCAGTAAAACAACAATTACCAGATGGCACGGTAACAGACGTACAGGACAGTTACAAGTACCTGGGTATTCCACAGGCAAATGGAAACCAACCGGAGGCAGCAAGGAGGTAAGCTACAGCTAAATACCTCCAGAGAGTGAGGCAGGTCCTAAGGAGCCAGCTCAATGGGAAGAATAAGATACAAGCCATCAACACGTGTCTTACCAGTCATCAGATACCCAGCTGGAAAAATAAGCTGGCCAAAGGAGGAGGTGAAAGGCATAACCAAGTGGCTGGGATAGTGTACATGAATATCTGCACTGAATACAGACTGGAAATCCCCAAGTCCAAATGGGAAACACCACTAAAGCTGGTTGAGAATGGCAGAGCTAAGCTCCTGTGAGACTCCCAAGTTCCAGATTGACAAGCAGGTGCTGGTCAAACAACCAGACATTGTGATGGTCAACAAGGAACAGAAGACAGCAGTAATTATTAATGTAGCAATCCCGAGTGATGGCAGCATCAGGAAGAAAGAGCATGAGAAGTTAGAGAAATACCAAGGGCTGAAGGAATAACTACACTCACCGGCCACTTTATTAGGCACACCTGTCCAACTGCTCATTAACGCAAATTTCTAATCAGCCAATCACATGGCAGCAACTCAATGCATTTAGGCATGTAGACATGGTCAAGACGATCTGCTGCAGTTCAAACCGAGCATCAGAATGAGGAAGAAAGGTGATTTAAGTGACTTTGAACGTGGCATGGTTGTTGGTGCCAGACGGGCCGGTCTGAGTATTTCAGAAACTGCTGATCTACTGGGATTTTCACGCACAACCATCTCTAGGGTTTACAGAGAATGGTCCGAAAAAGAGAAAATATCCAGTGAGCGGCAGTTCTGTGGGCGAAAATGCCTTGTTGATGCCAGAGGTCAGAGGAGAATGGCCAGACTGGTTCGAGCTGACAGAAAGGCAACAGTAACTCAAATAACCACTCATTACAACCGAGGTATGCAGAAGAGCATCTCTGAACGCACAACACATCGAACCTTGAGGCAGATGGGCTACAGCAGCAGAAGACCACACCGGGTGCCACTCCTGTCAGCTAAGAACAGGAAACTGAGGCTACAATTCGCACAGGCTCACCAAAATTGGACAATAGAAGATTGGAAAAACGTCGCCTGGTCTGATGAGTCTTGATTTCTGCTGCGACATTCGGATGGTAGGGTCAGAATTTGGCGTCAACAACATGAAAGCATGGATCCATCCTGCCTTGTATCAACGCTTCAGGCTGGTGGTGGTGGTGGTGTAATGGTGTGGGGGATATTTTCTTGGCACATTTTGGGCCCCTTAATACCAATTGAGCATCGTGTCAATGCCACAGCCTACCTGAGTATTTTTGCTGACCATGTCCATCCCTTTATGACCACAGTGTTCCCATCTTCTGATGGCTACTTCCAGCAGGATAACGCGCCATGTCATAAAGCTCGAATCATCTCAGACTGGTTTCTTGAACATGACAATGAGTTCACTGTACTCAAATGGCCTCCACAGTCACCAGATCTCAATCCAATAGAGCACCTTTGGGATGTGGTGGACCAGGTGATTCGCATCATGGATGTGCAGCCGACAAATCTGCAGCAACTGCGTGATGCTGTCATGTCAATATGGACCAAACTCTCTGAGGAATGTTTCCAGTACCTTGTTGAATCTATGCCACGAAGGATTAAGGCAGTTTTGAAGGCAAAAGGGGGTCCAACCCGGTACTAGCAAGGCGTACCTAATAAAGTGGCCAGTGAGTGTAGATCAGATTTGGAAGGTGAAGGTGTGTGTGTGTGTGTATGTATGTATGTGTGTGTGTATGTATCTATCTACAAACCTCAATTCCAATGAAGTTGGGACGTTGTGTAAAACGTGAATAAAAACAGAATACAATGATTTGCAAATCCTTTTCGACCTATATTCAATTGAATACACTACAAAGACAAGATATTTAATGTTCAAACTGATAAACTTTATTGTTTTTTGCAAATATTCACTCATTTTGAATTTGATGCCTGCAACACGTTCCAAAGAAGCTGGGACAGGGGCAACAAAAGACTGGGAAAGTTGAGGAATGCTCAAAAAACACCTGTTTGGAACATTCCACAGGTGAACAGGTTAATTGGAAACAGGTGAGTGTCATGATTGGGTATAAAAGGAGCATCCCCGAAAGGCTCAGTTGTTCACAAGCAAGCAAGGGGCAAGGGTCCCCACTTTGTGAACAACTGCGTGAGCAAATAGTCCAACAGTTTAAGAAGAATGTTTCTCAACGTACAATTGCAAGGAATTTAGGGATTTCATCATCTACAGTCCATAATATCATCAAAAGATTCTGAGAATCTGGAGAAATCTCTGCACGTAAGCGGCAAGGCCGAAAACCAACACTGAATGCCCGTGACCTTCGATTCCTCAGGCGGCACTGCATTAAAAATCGACATCATTCTGTAGAGGATATTACCACGTGGGCTCAGGAACACTTTGGAAAACCATCGTCAGTTAACACAGTTCGTCGCTACATCTACAAGTGCAAGTTAAAACTCTATCATGCAAAGCGAAAGCCATATATCAACAACACCCAGAAACGCCGCCAGCTTCTCTGGGCCCAAGCTCATCTGAGATGGACTGACGCAAAGTGGAAAAGTGTGCTGTGGTTTGACGAGTCCACATTTCAAATTGTTTTTGGAAATCATGGATGTCGTGTCCTCCGGGCTAAAGAGGAAAAGGACCATCCAGACTGTTATCAGCGCAAAGTTCAAAAGCCAGCATCTGTGATGATATGGGGGTCTGTTAGTGCCCATGGCATCATGGGTAACTTGCACATCTGTGAAGGCACCATTAATGCTGAAAGGTACATACAGGTTTTGGAGCAACATATGCTGCCATCGAAGCGACGTCTTTTTCAGGGACGTCCCTGCTTATTTCAGCAAGACAATGCCAAGCCACATTCTGCACGTGTTACAACAGCGTGGCTTCGTAGTAAAAGAGTGCGGGTACTAGACTGGCCTGCCTGCAGTCCAGACCTGTCTCCCATTGAAAATGTGTGGCGCATTATGAAGCGCAAAATACGACAACGGAGAGCCCGGACTGTTGAGCAACTGAAGTCGTACATCAAGCAAGAATGGGAAAGAATTCCACCTACAAAGCTTCAACAATTAGTGTCCTCAGTTCCCAAACGCTTATTGAGTGTTGTTAAAAGGAAAGGTGATGTAACACAGTGGTAAACATGCCCCTGTCCCAGCTTTTTTGGAACGTGTTGCAGGCATCAAATTCAAAATGAGTGAATATTTGCAAAAAAAACAATAAAGTTTATCAGTTTGAACATTAAATATCTTGTCTTTGTAGTGTATTCAATTGAATATAGGTCGAAAAGGATTTGCAAATCATTGTATTCTGTTTTTATTTATGTTTTACACAACGTCCCAACTTCATTGGAAATGGGGTTTGTATATAGCAGGGTGGTGTTGTGGCACAGTTGTAAGGACAGGTAGTTAAAATATTAAAAAATATGTTAAAAAACTAATAAATGTCATATGTGTATCATCTAATTGGGGTGGGGGTAATAAAGACGTTTTACTTATAGTTACAAAGGAGATATTTTTTTTCGGTGTCTACAGCTGATGGCCAGTTCATTTCTATTATTCAAGGTGGACATATCAGGTCTGCAAATAATAAAATACTTTTCTGCCAAGCACAGGTTACATCTTTTACCTCTAACTGAATATGCATTGCTCTTTGCAAGGATTTTCCATGAGACAGAATAACTGATATTCTTGTCTACCAATGACCAAATGTGCCAGTTTAAGGCTGCTGCATTTTTTGCATGCTCATTTCTGAAGCTACTCATATGGGCGTTAAACCTAACTTTAAAAGGGCCCTCTGTTAATCCCATGTAAGTGTCTGCATTGCAGTTGTCTTCTCTTGTCACCGATGCCTGGTAGATGACTCCTTCTATCTGGCATTTTCCTTAAAGAGGACACGATGCCTTAACACAGCATTTGCAGTTTGGAGGTGCTTGGTTGTGGTGAGGGGATCTGTGCCTTGGCCGTGATGCTTTGTTGTACCACATTAGCAGCTGATGAGTGTGCGACGCGTGAAACAGGCCTGTACTGCTATGCATTAAAACTTTTTTTCCTATATCTGTGTTGATATTCCGCTCCTCATTGGTTGAGCACTTACAACACCATTAACGGTTTTGGAAACAAACTATATATATATATATATATATATATAATGTGTGTGTGTGTGTGTGTGTGTGTGTGTGTGTGTAAAAAAATGAAAGTTTCTAATATTTATGGATGTGCTATTGCTGCAAGTGCAAAACATAATTTGCATGAGTATTGCTTGAGCATTTTTTTTTTATCATCAGTTAGATTTATAAAGTCATGATCATAGTTTCATATGACCAAAGTGTGTTTGTCAAGTTTGCTATTTTTTTAAATATTGTAGAGAATCTTCGTGATAAACAACAGTTGCTTAGCTGACCTGATCTATTAATGGATTTAGATTGACTCCATTTAAAAATAAATTATTTGATTCAAATTATCTTTGCAGGAATAATCAATCTTTGCTTCTTGAAATGAAGTGTTTTTTTTTTTTGGTTTTTTTTTGTTTTGTTTTCATAAATGACTGACTGACAGTCGGTGAATTTCTCTATTTTTTAAATGAAATCAGCCATGTCTCAATCTTATTGTATGTTTGACACTCTGTTTGTGTTCATCCCTCAACAAGAAGCCTGACAGCATCTTCTCTTCTTTTTTTTCTTTTTTTTTTGTCTTGGCAGGATTTTGGTTTCACACGCTTGAAGAATCACCTCCCACAGTGAAAACAGTAACCTGGGTCAACTTGCCTGTCAGTCAGAAAAATAGACTCTTAGGAGATTTTACGCCTCTATACCTGGCTGCTCATTGACTAGAAGCTGTCATTCTGGATCAAGCTACTTGCCTTTTCATTCCAATTTATCACAAAGCCACTCACCCCCCTCCATTCACTTATATTGTGTGCTCTTTTCTTGAACTGGTATACATAGAGAGGAAGATAGTCAGATCACTGTATTTTGTCATGGGATTAAGGCAGGTTGTGAGTTATCAAAACATGGCATTAACTTATGAAGGATTTTTATTTATATTTTCTTTAATCACATTTTGGACAAACATATGTGTGATCATTATATAAGACCTGCAATGCACAGGTCTTCCCAATGTTGCAGAAACAAACAAATATACAATCTCTCTTTTATTATGTACTCATCGGGGGGGGGGGGTCATGCTCGATGACAATATAAACAAACCTCTAATGCATTAAGAGACAAACACCTGCAACTGCAACCAAAGCTGTGGCCAGTCTGAAAAAAAAAAACTAAATTAAATTAATTTTAATTTGGTTATAATCACCTCATGTTAGTTCTTAGCTGGTAGCTCAAAGAGGTTCTAGCTAAGGACTCATTCCTACTCCGAGAAATTCAGGCATGGCATGGATTTTTTAGTTGATGGTCTTGTCAATACTTAAACATTGAAGGAACAACCAGTCCAGAAAATGCCATGCTCCTTTCAACACCATGGTGTGCTTACGTTAACAGGTAAATCAACTTTGATGTTTTAATGATTTGGTACATTATATTGAGTAGAAGCATTAGCGTTTTGGTAGTTTCTGCAGAGAGAGTTTTTCCAAGACAACCAAGATGGTTCTCATTGACGAATTCTCTCCAATATCAAACATAAATGTTAAAATCAAACTGAGATGAAATGACAAAACTTTACTCGATGTAGTCAAATGTATTGTTTTGTTTTTGTTTTTTGTTATTTCACTGTTTTTCATCACAATTTCTTTTTCTTCCTCAGTTCCCACCATTGCGCAACTCCTATTGTGGTTGGGGAGGCCATATAATTTCAGTTGTTCTGCAATACATGTTAAGCTAGTCGATCACTTCTTATCACCTGCCAGCTACAGGCTCCTCTCATGGAACATAACGTGTGTATACACTTCCCACAATATTATACCTGACGTGTAATCTATTGGTCATACTCCAAGAAATGTAGTTTCAAAAGTTGCCACTTCGACTGGCTGTGTGACACATGCATCATTAGTGTATGTTTATTGCCATTGTATGCCCATGCTATATTAGCTCGGTGAGTAATATGCAACATTTTAGCGACATTCTAAGGTGGGACATCTTTTCCTCAGTGGCCTTCTGTGGAAAAGAAAAAAAACTTAACTATATAAAGTCAACTGAGTGTCCTTGCACGACTGTGATGAAAATTGTCCCCAAAGCAGCCCCTAATCAATAGGCATGTGATAAATGTTAGGGGTTTGCAAAAATCGATTCATGTAAGAATCGTGATTCTATTTCTGCCGATTGAGAATCGATTCACAAATTCGAAGAATTGATTAATATTTTTCAGTCTTGCGACAACGCTGGTTTTGATTTTTTTTCCTATGTGTTCGCTTGCTAAATCCTTAGATGGTGCTATGACGCCGCGCGGTTTCTTCCCAGCCCCAGACACACTTCCTTGGCATGAGAAGTGAAGTGTGTGTCATGGAGAGACTGCGTAGAGCCCTGCGCGGGATGGGTTTGTTACCGCCAGCACCCGCAAGGTACATGTTACACTCCCGCCCGCTCCCGCAATGTGCTTGTCTACTCCCGCCTGCTCCGGCAAACATTCTGACCATTCAGGCCAGCACAGCAGAATTCAAATGATTTTGTGTCTTCTCCCGTCCCGCAGGGAAACACATTATTTTACTGTATACTATCAATAAAGGGATGCATACCTGTCGGTAATAACGGAGCAAAATCACATTCTAGTGCATAATTACATTGATACAAGTGCATAATTACAGATCTTCCAGTGCAATAAGTACACATATTCTAGGGCAAAATTAACTGTATTTATTTGGACTTATTATTTTAGAACCTATTTGTAGCAAATTCGGGGGGCAGTACCGCCACAGCCGGGACGCAAAACCTTGTCTCCCACACCACGGGCGAATACGGTAACCAGTCGACTAAAGGGTCTGACCCGTTAGCCAAGGGCTAGCAAGTCTATTTATCCATGCACGTTACACTACCCCCCTCCTTCGGGAAGTGCGTCCCCGCGCTTCAGCATATCAGCTCTCTCACGCCTCTGGGCGCACGCGCTTCCAATGGCCTCACCATCCCACCTCTGACACCAATGTAGCGAATTCGGGGGGGGGGGTAGCCAGGAACCGCCGCAGCCGGGATGCGAACCTGGGTCTCCCGCACCACGGGTGACTACGTTAACCAGTCGATTGAAGGGTCCGACCCCTTAGCCAAGGGCTAGCGAGTCCATTTATCCGTGCACGTTACACTGCACGGATAAATGTGGCGTGAGGACACCAGAAGCATGTGCGCCAAGAGGGTGAGACTGTGAGGCCATCGGAAGCACGTGCGCCTAGAGGCGTGAGGGAGCTGATATGCTGAAGCGCGGGGACGCGCTTCCTGAAGGAGGGTGGTTGTGTAAAGTGCACGGATAAATAGACTCGCTAGGCTAGCCCTTGGCTAAGGGGTTGGACCCCTTAGTTGACTGGTTAACATAGTCGCCCATGGTGTGGGAGACCCAGGTTCGCATCCCAGCTGTGGCGGTTCCCGAGCTGCCCCCCCCCCCCTTGAATTTGCTACATTAGTGTCAGAAGTGGGACCGTGAGGCCATCGGAAGAACGTGCGCCCAGAGGCGTGAGGGCATAGGGAGCTGATATGTTGAAGCGTGGGGACGCACTTCTCAAAGAAGGGGGGTAGTGTAACGTGCACGGATAAATAGACTCGCTAGCCCTTGGCTAACGGGTCGGACCCTTTAGTCAACTGGTTAATGTAGTCGGCCGTGGTGTGGGAGACACAGGTTTCACTTCCTGGCTGCGGCTGTTCCCGAGTTGCCCCCCCGAATTCGCTACATTGGTGTCAGAAGTGGGATGGTGAAACCGTGAGGCCATTGGAAATGCGTGCGCCCAGAGGTGTGAGGGAGTTGATATGCTGAAGCGCAGGGACGCGCTTCCTGAAGGAGGGGGGTAGTGTAACGTGCACGGATAAATAGACTCGCTAGCCCTTGGCTAACGGGTCGGACCCTTTAGTTGACTGGTTAACGTAGTCACCCGTGGTGCGGTAGACCCGGCTTCACGTCCCAGCTTCGGCGGTTCCTGGCTGCCCGCCCCCCGAATTGGCTACACTATGTTGTTTGTTTTGCTGAGGTTATTTTACATTTTCCTGTGTCTTTTAACGCACTGATCAGGAGTAGCGCTCCTCTATTATGTTCTCCTCTGCAGTCATACATGACACTTCGATGTACTATCAAAAATATTGCACTATCAAACGCAACCGAAAAACAAATTGACTGCTTTGCAACAAAATTTTTTATTCAGCTGATAAAAAAATAAAATAAGTAAAAATAAATAAGGGCAGCAACTATGTTGGCTCCACAGTCAGTGACAAACACAACACGGCCTACTACCAGTGACGCATCTGTTCCAGACGCATGTACAGTGCATCCGGAAAGTATTCATACTCCTTCACTTTCTTCACATTTTGTTATGTTACAGCCTTATTCCAAAATGGATTAAATTCCTTTTTTTCTCATCAATCTACACACAATACCCCATAATGACAAAGTGAAAAAGGTTTTGTAGAATTTTTTGCAAATTTATTAAAAATAAAAAACTGAAATATTGCATGTACATAAGTATTCACACCCTTTGCTATGACACTCAAAATTGAGCTCAGGTTCATCCTGTTTCCACTGATCATCCTTGAGATGTTTCTACATCTTGATTGGAGTCCACCTGTAGTAAATTCAATTGATCGGACATGATTTGGAAAGGCACACACCTGTCTATATAAGGTCCCACTGGCAACAGTGCATGTCTGAGCAGAAACCAAGCCATGAGGTCAAATTAATTGTCTGTGGACCTCCGAGACAGGATTGTATCGAGGCACAGATCTGGGGAAGGGTACAAAAAAATTTCTACAGCTTTGAAGGTCCCGAAGAGCACAGTGGTCTCCATCATTCGTAAATGGAAGAAGTTTGAATCCACCAGGACTCTTCCTAGAGCTGGCCGCCCAGCCAAACTGAGCAATCGGGGGAGAAGGGCCTTGGTCAGGGAGGTGACCAAGAACCCGATGGTCACTCTGACAGAGCTCCAGCGTTCCTCTGTGGAGATGGGAGAACCTTCCAGAAGGACAACCATCTCTGCAGCACTCCACCAATCAGGCCTTTATTGTAGAGTGGCCAGACGGAAGCCTCTGCTCAGTAAAAGGCACATGACAGCCCACTTGGAGTTTGCCAGAAAGCACCTAAAGGACTCTCAGACCATGAGAAACAAGATTCTCTGGTCTGATGAAACCAAGATTGAACTCTTTGGCCTGAATGCCAAATGTCACGTCTGGAGGAAACCAGGCACCTCTCATCATCTTGCTAATACCATCCCTACAGTGAAGCATGGTGTTTTTCAGTGGCAGGAACTGGGAGACTAGTCAGTATCGAGGGAAAGATGAATGGAGCAAAGTACAGAGAGATCCTTGATGTAAACCTGCCCCAGAGCGCTCAGGACCTCAGACTGGGGTGAAGGTTTACCTTTCAACATGACAACAACCCTAAGCACACAGTCAAGACAACGAAGGAGTGGCTTCGGGACAAGTCTGTGAATGTCCTTGAGTGGCCCAGCCAGAGCCCAGACTTGAACCCCATTGAACATCTCTGGAAAGACCTGAAAATAGCTGTGCAGCCATGCTCCCCATCTAACCTTACAGAGCTCGAGAGGATCTGCAGAGAAGAATGGGAGAAATACCCCAAATATAGGTGTGCCAAGCTTGTAGCTTCGTACCCAAGAAGACTTGAGGCTGTAATCGCTGCCAAGGGTGCCTCAACCAAGTACTGAGTAAAGGGTGTGAATACTTATGTACATGCAATATTTCAGTTTTTTATTTTTAATAAATTTGCAAAAATTTCTACAAAACCTTTTTCGCTTTGTCATTATGGGGTATTGTATGTAGATTGATGAGAAAAAAAAAGGAATTTAATCCATTTTGGAATAAGGCTGTAACATAACAAAATGTGGGGAAAGTGAAGGGGTGTGAATACTTTACGGATGCACTGTAGTTTCCCAAACAGCAGGTTCCTGATGTTCTCTCCTGGTTTTGACACACCATCTTTGAAGGGAGCCGCAAACAACACCCTTGAAATGAGACCGCAATCGTTGTTTGTGTAATGGATGGTGCTGGATATGAATGATGTTTTGTGATAATCCTCAGTCCATATAGCTGTTGTGACGGCACATCCATGTGTTTTGATGATGTCCGTTACCACTGACTGCAGTGCCTGAGCTCTCCCCTCCACATGTCGGGATACAGTGGTTGTGTGAAACAAAACATCTTTTACATCAAATTTGCCATATTTAGCGACTACATTAACACTGTCTCGAACTAGTATCTGGAGGCCTCCCCACTATCACCCTCAGAAGATCCCCTCAGCTGGTGGAGGTCCCACGAATCTGTCTTTCCCCCACTGGCCAAGTTGGCTAAACACAGTCTATGCATCCCTGGTACTAGCGTTGCGGCAGAGAGGGTATTCTGAACTGCTGGGGACATAGTAACTGCACAGCAGCGCATGCTTACTCCAGAACATGTAAATCAGCTTCTGTTTCTACAGAAGAACATAGATGTTCCAGGCAGTGATGTATTTTACAGCTAAATGTGACAGTTCTTGTTTGCACTTTGCAGCTAAATGTAGCAGGCCACTATTGTTTGTTTGTTTTTTTATTTGCATATTGAATTTAAGTTATTATTTGTAGTTTGAATTTAAGTTATTATTTAAAGGTTTGCACTTCGCAGTTTATCTTTGCAATTATTTTTATTTTTGCATTAAGTATTCATTTTACCCTTTGTCTCAGGGCTGCCTTGGTTTCCCTATTGACTGAGTGGACTAAAGGAAAATAAATCTTCTCAAGGTTGACACTGAGTAGCAAACATTTACATTCGATTCAGTGTAATTTTTTTTTAGACCTATAAAAGTGTCTACTGCAGTCAAATTGGAAAAGTAACTCAAAACAGCACTCTAAAGTCAAATCTATGGATGTATTGAACTGACAATTGATTTTGAATTATGAATCGAATCGATTTTAAATCGCGGATTGTTTTGAATCACGAATTGATTTAATCAAATCATGACCCCAAGAATCGGAATCGAATCGAATTGTGATATTTCCTGAATCATGCACCCCTAATAAATATGCCTTTTCCTAAAAAGTAGCGAAATAATACAAAAGTTGTATATTCAAATCAAGGTAGCTCGGACTCTATTCAGTAATGCTGTCAGTTTAGTCACAATTAAGACATTTTCCAGTGGGTTTCTATAGTTATGTGTGAAGAAGTGCTCATGCAAACCCAGGTCCAAAACTGACCATATGATAAAATATTTGATGAAGACGGAGATGCTCTTTGACAAAATCAAGGTTTTCCATATCCAGATTAAGGGTCTCAGGGATGGGGCTGCCGTATACCGTCATTTATTCTATTTTCACTTGCTGGAGAATGTAATGTACTGGAAGGCCCCCTGGGAATTAGTTGTGATTTAGGGCTATAAAAATAAATTTGATTTATCTCTACTTCTGCCCTGGTGGCCATTACAACCACACACCAAGCATTTTCTATTTTGTGGCTGTCTTTGTAGAAAGTGTCCTTTGTATTGTAGAAAAATATAGTTGTATTTTGTCAACCTCTTCAGCAAGTTGCATGTTGGCCATCCTTTTGGCTTAAAAAGTCAAAACCGCTCTACGTATGATCTTTCTATGAGAACAGTCCATCCATCACCAAAACAAACTACTGAAAGTTAGCCCCTATTAAAAATAACAACTTATAAATAGTTTAGCTACATGCCAGTGTGCTGGTTAAATTATCTACACCCGATCATTTCCGGTAAAAGATTAATAGGCATATATTTGTCATGTAAATGTTTAACTACTTTATCATAGTCAACTAATTGGGCATTACCTGTTTTTCCCAGACAAACAATGGTAGCTTCAGTTTGCAGCTCTCCTGCCCAAAATTAGTAAAACAGTTTCTCAACAGCTTTTCCAGTTTTGGCTCAAATGACAAAGTAGATCTACTGCACACCTATGTTTTATGAAAAACAAAAAAAAAAGTAGAGCCATTTATTTATATATGGCCAATGTGTCTGTGAATGTTCTCATTCATCCAGGTCATGGTTATCCAAAGGAGTTGAATCAAGTGCAACTGGATATATATATACCAAGTCCAGTTGCACTTGATTCAACTCCTTTGGATATGGCCAATGATTGTGTTTGGAATTCAGGTCTAATTTGTCTCCCCACTGTTGAACAGTAATGTTATCAAAACAGCCTACACATTCCCTTTACTGATAATACAATGCTTCAATCCGTAGTAAATAAACCAACTGTACAGCAAAACATTCAAGAAATCGACCCCCGACCTCCCACCAAACCAGTGACACACAAGAAATGTTTAGCAACTGAATTAAGTCGTGAGGCATTTATGATGATACAGTTACAAATCTTGGTTAAGATTAAAATTGTTTCATTATGTGAGTATAACTACTGCACCTCTATAATAAAACACACAGAGGATAATGAACCATTTAACTGTTTATTTTACAAAGACGTGACGCTGTCAATGAGAATGAGCTGTATATTGAGGAACTTAAGGTAGGTGGATAGTCAGGGTGGTGGAATCAGAGTTGAATTCTTTTGCCATGTGCTTATATATATCAGTGACCTCCTTTGGGTCAGCTGGGATGTCTCTCTCAGTAGATAGCAGCAAAAGATCTGAGCGATTGCCTTCTCAATATCTGTTCCTGATCTGGGTCTTGATCAGCTTTAGTTTAGAGAATGACCACTCTACTGAAGCAATTGTCACTAGCAATATGGCATATATTTTGAGGCGCTTGGTTAGGGTAGGAAAAATTGTGTCCACATTGTTGACTTTAAGGCACCTTAGCATAGCTTGCACATTGTTGGTTGGAAGGGCATAGGATAAGTTGAGCACCTTGAGTTCAGTGACACCATTTTCTTCCTCCATGTCATAAAACCGGCAAACATCGCTAACATAGAGAGCATCTCTGTCATCTGTCATGCCTTTCCAGTGACTTGGGATGGTAAGGAAGTGAAGACCAGATAGGACATCCCCAGTTGGAGTGTCATCATTCCCCTTGAATCTCCAGTCTAGGTCCTTTGGAGAGGATGTAAAGAACACCTTTTCCCAGTAGTGCTCCACCAAGCTCTGGGCTTGACGGTCCTCTGTAGAAGATTGGGAGCTGTACATGTACGTCTGAGGTACCTTTCTGTGCCTGGCTTGTCCAGGCATATCATCAGGGACCGGGGACCTCAATGCCAGCTGCCCCTGCATCTTCTTTGGCTTTTGAAAAGAGGACCTTGAATACCTCATAGTTCCTCGTTGCTTTCACTTTTTCCATGACCCCTTCCACGATGGTGTATGACACTGACAGATCAATGTCCTTTCTCTGGAGTGCAGAGGAAGCAATAGCAGTCTCAGTGAAGACAGGTGTGGTGATTTCCATGCATAGAATAAATTCAAAATGTATACTATGCAAGAGCATCTGGGCATCACCTGCTGCAGAGTCTGGTGAATCACTCTCAGCTATGTCTTGAAGCAGCTGTGCCAGGGCAGAAAGAAACTTCTTTGGTGTTCTCAGAGCATCTTCTCTACAAGTCCACTGTATGTCAGACAGTCTTTCCAGCTCATGGAGTCTCTGGCCAGGGTAGATGAGATTGTTTTATTTTTGAGATTTCTCATTATGGCTCAAAATTCGTGACTACAGACCCCATGTAGCTTCTACTCATATTTGCAACTCTATCATAGCCTTGGCCCCTGATGTTTTCTATTTTCAACCCATTTTCCTCAAGGTGTGCCACTACAACATTCTCTGAGTATTTACCCGTAGTTCCTGTCACGTCACACACTTGTAAAAATCCCTCCCTGGTTTCCATATTATTTACAAAGTGAACAACAAAAGACACCTGTTTGACATGGGAAACATCAGTTGTCTCATCAAAGAACATTTTTTTGATTCATTAATTTCATTGAGAATGACTCTTCTGACATAAGTGGCAAGGGCCTTGATTGTATCATTGTATCACTTACAGGACAACAGAGACGTCTGTGGCTTTTTCTGTTGGGACTTGATGTGGATGATACTATCAAGGTGCATTTTGATGGTGGACTCATATTTAGCTAGTACCTGAACAAGTTCAAAAAAGTGCTACTTTCATCATGACTCCTGAATGCCGCATGTTGCCTTGCAAGATATAATGTTATATCTACTAGCCTCACCATGATATCTCTGTTTTTCTGTCTGTTTTGTTCTTTTTTGGCTTTGCTTTCCATGTCTGCCCTCTCGAAAGCTAGGTCCAGTGGTCTCTGTCTGAAGTTGCTCCATCTTGTCATGCCTTTCGTGTGTGCTTCTGTTTCTTTATGTTCCTTCATTTTTTTGGAGCCCTTTTTCCAGTTGTTAACACCCACTGTTTGCCAAACTGTCTTACTTAGATAGTTTTCCTCCTTCAAAAAGAGTCTGCAACTAAAACATACCAAGGAATCATTTTCCATAGAGTACTCTCACCAGGGGTTTCCTTTGTACCACTCCCTGTGAAATGAGTGTCCCTCTGTCGTAGGACACCTCATAACTGGTTGACAAGGCCCAATAGAGCAACAGAATTTCACAAAATCTCTGAGTTGTCTAAGCTGTTCTTTTGAACATTTGCAGGATCAGTTGGATATTCTAATGCTGACAGTGGCTGTTTGTGCGTCCTTTGGATTTTCCATGGCTTCCGTGGTTTCCATTCGTCAAGTTCACTTCCATCTTTATCCACTCCAGACTTTTCCTCTTCATTATCTCTCCCCCTGCTATCGTCATCATTAGTATCACACTTCCTATCATCATCATCATCATCCCTCACCTTGATATCTTCAGCATTATCATCACTATCTCTCTCCTTGATATGATCTTCATCCTCATAATCGCCTTCCCTAATATCTTCATCATTATCTCTCTCCCTGACATCGTCATCATTTCTTTCCCTAGCATCCCTTGGATCTCTGATATCTTCATTCTCACTTTCCATATAATCCATATAATTTTATCATCCTTTTTCAATGTTATATCCTTCTCTCACTAAAATGTGTGACTTTTTTTTTTTTAACATGGTGATGGTGGTCGCGTGGCTTGGGTCCTGGGCTGTTCCGCTGGTGTCTGGAAACTGCTTGGCATCCTGTGCATCATATTCTTCATAAATTTTGTAATTCCATTATAATTCTGTTATCCTCTTTCAGTGTTGTATTCTGTAACTTGTGTAAACACAACATCCATTGCACGATGTCCGTCTTGGGAAAGAGATCCCTCTTGTGTTGCTCTCCCTGAGGTTTCTTCCTATTTTTTCTCCCTGTTAAAGGTTTTCTTTTAGGGAGTTGTTCCTTATCCAATGCAAGGGTCTAAGGAACTTTAGGCAAACATATGTTTCTTTTCTCCCTTGCTGTTGTAGAGCCAACCTTTTAATGAAGAACCACCTCTAGCAGCATTTTGAAGATCCTTTTGTAGGCTCTTAAGTTTTCTTTCTCTCTGGCAGTCTATAATCAAAAGGTAGTAGCATGATGCTAACACTAACATTAATTTAATGCACAACTCACACCAAACTCAAATATCCTATAGGCATTCTGTGCAATTTACCCTCATATAGTTCTCTCAGGTAAGGATAAAACTTAAAGATATTACTACACTTCCTGCTTGATTTGAGTTTGATTGAGTTCACAAGTTTGCAATGGCTAAGCAAGTTACTAGCTACCTAGTAGAGATGTAACGGTATGAAAATTTCATATCACGATTATAGTGACCAAAATTATCTCATCAATTAAACATACAAATGTGCATTAAAGATGTCACCATGTGGCCATGAGAGGTAACTGCACTTTTGCACATTACAAATAAGAAAACAGCAACCAAAAAGACATTTCTTCACATTTCAACAAGCTTTGGATATAATCTGCATTAGGAATGCTGTTTTGGTAAATGTAATATTTGCTAGTAATATTTGATTTGCTAATGTCCCTTACGGCTTTCCGTAGCGCCACAACAAAGTCACGTGATGTACGTAACAACGTCAGTCGGAATCCGGTCAGTGAATAAACACCCAGCACGAGAGAAGTCGTCCTTGCTTTATTAATGTTATAAGTTAACATAGCCAGAGGGCACAGATCATTACATGGTGTCAGAGTAGCGGAGTTTAAATACCCAATATGGATTCGTACGGCGTTCCAGCTCCACGGATGGACTGGGAATCGGCGAACTTACCTGAAGCATGGAGACGATTTCGACAAACAACGGAGCTAATGTTCAAGGGCCCCCTGCGCGGGAAGAACGAAGAGGAGAAATGCAGCTACCTCCTGCTCTGGATAGGGGAAAAAGGGCGCGATGTGCACAACACTTGGACACTCAGCGGAGAACAAGCCAAGAAGCTAGAAACGTACTACGATAAGTACACTGAGTACATCACCTCCAAAGCAAACCCGATTTATGCCAGATATAAATTTCATGAAAAGATGCAGGGAGAGAGTGAATCCTTCGAACAATTTGTAACTGAGCTAAAGCTCCTAGTCAAAGACTGTGGCTACCCAAATGCCGACGAGATGGTCAGGGACCGCATCGTGTTTGCCACCAACTCACCCAGAGTGAGAGAAAAGCTACTTAGCCAGGGAGCTGAGCTAACGCTAGAAAAAGCCATAGATGTAGCCCGCTCACACGAGCTAGCAAAGCAACAGCTAAAGTCTATGGGCCAGGGCAGCACGGATGAAACGGTGCACGCAATAGGCAGAAAGACTTACAAACCGAACGCACCCAAAGCAGCTAACGCTAACTTCAGACAAAGGGAGGGTAACGTTAGCACCGCCGCTAGGGCGTGTAGCTATTGTGGAGGGCTACACGGCGCTAAAGCCACTTGCCCAGCTAAGGGTAAACAATGCATTAAATGCAAGAAGCTCAATCATTTTGCTAAAGTATGCAAGTCTAGCTCCCAGGGACAGACAAAGTACTACCGCGGCACAGTACATGCCGTCGGAGAGAACCCAGAAGAGTACACCACTGACAGAGAGCAGGAAGAACTGGACTTCGACAACATTACAGTGGAGAGCACCGCTGTGGGAGAACAGACAGAGCTGTACATAGACTGCATCTCAATAGAGAACAACGGAAAAAGCAACGAGCAGGCTTACGTAGAGGTTGGAATTGGCACACCTCCACAGAAGGTAAAGTTTAAACTAGACACTGGGGCATAGGCCAATACTATTCCCACCAACCTGTTCCAGGCGCTGTTCAAAAATGTGACACTGAAACCAGCAATACACAGACTCACTGAATATGGAGGAGGTGCGCTGAGCGTGAAAGGCACATGCAAACTCAAATGTAAGTACAGAGACAATGCAATGATGCTGGACTTTTACGTCATTGACACAAACGCCCCACCAGTCATGGCAATGAAAACATGCCGTGACCTAAACTTGGTAAAAATAGTGATGGCTGTGAGCGAGGAAAACAATGTCACATCACAGAGCATAATGGATGAGTATGCAGATGTTTTCCAGGGAATAGGAGAGTTCCCAGGCGAGTGCACCTTCCGCGTCACACCAGATGCAACGCCGGTCGTCTGCCCACCACGCAGAATCCCCATCGCCCTACGCAGCAAACTGAGGGACGAGCTTGACAGCATGGAGAAAGGCGGCATAATCTGTAAGGTAACAGAACCCACAGAATGGGTGAACGCACTCGTCATTGTTGAGAAGCCAAAGACAGGCAAACTTAGAGTGTGTTTAGACCCCAGAGCTCTTAACAAAGTGATACAACGACCTCACTACCCCCTCCCCACGCTGGAGGACGCCACCACAAAGCTCGCTGGAGCTGAGTACTTTAGCGTGTTAGATGCGCGGTCAGGCTATTGGGCCATCAAACTGAGCACTGAATCCTCAATGTTGACGACATTTAACAGAGTGTTTGGCAGGTATCGTTTCCTCAGACTGCCATTCGGAATCGTGTCCGCTCAAGACGAGTTCCAGAGACGCGTGGATGAAACATATGAAGGATTGGACGGTGTGACGGCCATAGTGGACGAAGTACTAGTGTTCGGCAAGACTAAAGAGGAACATGACCAGCGTCTCAGAGCGATGCTGAAGTGCACAAGGGAGCGAGGGGTGAGGCTCAACCCCGACAAGTGTCACATATGCGTGTCCGAGGTGAGCTACTTCGGCCACACGCTTTCACACGAAGGCATCAAACCAGACCCACACAAGGTGAAGGCGGTCAAGGACATGCAACCCCCACAGAACAAAGCAGAGCTGGAGACAGTCCTCGGCATGATCAACTACCTCGCCAGATTCGCTCCACACCTCTCACAGATAAACTCACCCCTCAGACAGCTTCTGAAACAGGACAGTGAGTTTGTGTGGGATGCAGTCCACGACAAGGCGTTCCAAGAGATGAAGAATCTCATTACACAGCACCCAGGTCCAGTACTCTCATATTTCGACCCGCAGAAAGAGCTGCGACCCCAAGTGGATGCATCCAAAAGTGGCCTTGGGGCTGTCATGCTCCAAGATGGCAAACCAATTGCCTATGCATCCAAGTCACTCAACAGCACTGAAGAAAACTACGCACAGATAGAGAAGGAGCTCTACGCTGTGGTCTTCGGCTGCAAGAGGTTCCACGAGTACATGTACGGACGAAAAGTGATTGTGGAGTCAGACCACAAGCCTCTGGAGGCAATACTAAAAAAGCCACTGGCAGCAGCACCACCCCGGCTGCAACAGATGATCCTGGCGCTCCAAAAATACGACATCCAAATCATCCACCGCCCCGGTAAGGACATACCGGTGGCCGACACACTGTCACGCAAGTCAATAGAACACCACGACAGTGACCTACAGGAAGGGATGGAGGCCCAAGTGCACACAGTCCTCAGCAACATCCCTGTGAGCGACACAAGACTCACAAAAATCAAGCAGGAAACAGCGCAAGATCCACAGCTCACCGCACTCAGACGAGCCACACTCACTGGCTGGCCAGACACAAAGAAAAAGTGCCCGCCCAGCATCCAGGAATACTGGAACCACAGAGCAGAAATCTCAGAAATGGACGGTATCCTGTTCAAAGGTGAGAGAATCATTGTCCCCCAAAAGCTTCGCAAGGACATGATACAGCGCATCCATGCCGGCCACCTCGGCGTGGAAAAAAGCAAATGCCGAGCAAGAGACTTACTGTTCTGGCCTGGCATGAGGAAACAGATCGAGGATGCGGTAGCAGACTGCAGCATATGCCAAGAACGGCGCAGCGCAAATGCAAAGGAACCAATGATGTCACACGCCATACCCGAGCGGCCGTGGCAAGTGATAGGCACAGACCTATTCACATGGAACTCACAGGACTTCATAGTCACTGTGGACTACTACTCCAGATTCTTCGAGCTAGAGAGACTTTACAGCTGCACCTCATCTGCCGTCATCATGAAGCTGAAAGCAGCAATGGCTCGACACGGAATCCCCGAGACTATCATCAGCGACAACGGTCCGTGCTACAGCTCTGGTGAGTTCCGCAACTTCTCACAGACATGGGGTTTCTCACACACCACCACAAGCCCCCACTACCCACAGAGCAACGGCCTCTCCGAGAAGACTGTCCAGACGGCCAAACGCATCCTGGACAAAGCCAAAGCTGAGAACAAAGACCCCTACATGAGCTTACTGGAGTATCGCAACACACCGGTGGACAACCTGAAATCACCGGCACAGCTACTGATGAGTCGGAGGCTGCGGTCCATTCTCCCATCAACAGCAAAACACCTGCAGCCACAGATCGCCAGTCAGGAGGATGTTCACAAAAGGAGAGAGGTATGTCAACAGCGCCAGCAGGCATACTACAACCGAACAGCCAAACCTCTGCCCCACCTGCCCGCAGGCACACCAATCCGCTTCCGGCAGGAGGATGGATCCTGGAGACCTGCAACTGTGGAAAGACCAGCGAACACAGACAGGAGCTACCACATCCAAACCAAAGAAGGTCAGATCTACCAACGCAACCGTCAACACCTGCGACAAAGCAGAGTGAACACTCACACTACACACACACACACACTTCACAGCAGACTGTTACCAGCGCTAACAACAACACACAAGCCCATCAGCAAGAGCATGCTGAACCTCCAGACACGAACAATCAGCGACAACCAGACACGCAGCCTGGTTACACCACGAGGTCAGGTCGCACGATCAAACCAAGACAAATCCTTGACTTATGAATGTTAAAAAAGAGAGAATTTTACACCAACCTGTACTATACCTGCTATGTTTTGAAAAGAAATATTTACAGCGTTCACTTACCTTGTGTACCTACCTGCTGTTTGCAGTTACCAGTAATGAAATGGAAAAAAAAAGATGAAATGTTATTACGGTGTCACATTTAGACAGTGAAGGAAATGTTTTACACTACTTTGTTGCAGTCCAGTTATATAAGAGTTCCACTTTCATATTCTTTCTTATTAAGATTGTATTCGCTTGTAAACGTGCTCAACGTGGTCTGTATCTCTGCAGAGAAAGCAGCACTTTTCAGAAAAAGGGAGATGTAATATTTGCTAGTAATATTTGATTTGCTAATGTCCCTTACGGCTTTCCGTAGTGCCACAACAAAGTCACGTGATGTACGTAACAACGTCAGTCGGAATCCGGTCGGTGAATAAACACCCAGCACGAGAGAAGTCGTCCTTGCTTTATTAATGTTATAAGTTAACATAGCCAGAGGGCAAAGATCATTACAGTAAAGATAAGCATATGAAACAGTTTTATTTAGCTCAGTGCTCATGTTGGACATTAGGGCTACTGTCACTTTAAGAAGATCGCAAATTTCTGTGTACGTGAACCAGGAAGCGTCTAGATTTGTGAGTGTTGAGTCGGCGGTGATTTTGGAGACTGAAGCTATACAGTTTTCTTACCGTAGCCGTAGTAATAACGTGGCAGTAATAGCCAGCCTTAGTTATAGTTTAGGAAATTATTATTTGATTACTCCTGTATGAAGATTTCGCTGTGGAACCGGAATAAATGTTCGTTTTGTTATCTTTTTACACCAGAGTCCTGTGGAGGGTTTTTCCTTGCTTTTCCTTAAGAACGTACTACGAACGAGCAGCTAACTTTAGCCAGTGGCACGGACCGTCGGCCCTCACAAAGAGTAACGTTTGGTAACATGAAAGCTCAAGTTTACATTATTGACAAGCTATTAGCAAGTTAGACCTGCAAACCATGACATTTTCCCCCATTCCGACGTCCCCACATCAGGCATTAAGCTAAAAGTCAACTTACCTTGCATTCGCTGTAAAGTTGTGGATGGTGGTCACGGAGATGACTCGTAAGATTAGAAGTGTTGCCTCCTTTCGCAGCGATTTTCTTTCTGCATGTTCTGCAGACAGGGTAACCAACTTCGATCAGTTTTCCCTCAGCACTCTTACAAAAACCAAAATACGACCACACTTCAGACTTAGTCCTCTTAGTAGGCAAAAAATCTCCCGAGCGCCGTCACTGCCTGTGCCTTCCATGTTTCATTGAGGCAAAACAAACCCACGTTGCATGCTGCGCCTGCGCGCCTGCGTCTGAGAGACTATGCTGGACAGTATTTACCGTGAGGTTTTCAAAGTGCGGTAATCAAACACGGTTTTAACGATAATTAAAATTTGAAACGGTAATACTAACCGTCGGGAATTTTACCGTGGTTAATCATTAAACCGGTAACCGTTACATCCCTCCTACCTAGCAAGGCATATTGCTACCTAGCAAGCTACTTAGCAAGACCGTATTGTAACCAGAAAATACAGTCTACACATATTAGTAGGGGTGTCACGATTCTGCAAATCCACGATTTGATTTGACTTTCGATTTTAAGATCACGATTCAGTTCAATTTTTGATTTAAACATTTTTTTCAGCACTGACGGCTATGCTATTGTTACAGTATTGAGTCTTGATTTGTAAAGATCAACGGTTCATTGGTGTTATGCACTGACAACTGTCATTTACATTTTCAAATTATTCTTTGAAAAGATAGGCTACATGGTATCAAGTGTGATATAACCGCCTTATTTTTTTTGGGAATGATGCCTGTGAAGATGTCCTGCCATATTTGTCTTTTTTTTTTTCTGGGGACCCACTTTTTAAAAATGACAAACCATCACAACCCAATTCAAAATAGACCTTAACTATAAATTGGGAGGAGAGCGGATTTGTACATAAATGATCGTTACTATTTCGCCATTTCGAAAAGATATACGTTTGAAAAATCACAACTTAATTTTAAGCACGTGTTATTCAAAACATTTCTCATGTCATGTCATCTCATCTCATCATCAGCCACTTCTCCAAGTCGGGTCACGGTGGCAGCAAGCTAAGTAGGGCACTTCAGACATCCCTCTCCCCAGCAATACCCTCCAGCTCCTCCTGGGGGATCCCAAAGCGTTTCCAAGCCAGATTGGACATGTAGTTCCTCCAGCAAGTGCAGGTCTACCCCGGGGTCTCCTCCTAGTTGGATGTGCCCAGAAAACCTCCAAAGAAATATGTCCAGGAGGCCTGAACCACCTCAACTGGCTCCTTTCAATGCGAAGGGGCAACGACTCTACTCCGAGCTCCCTCTGGATGTCTGAACTCCTCACCCTATCTCTAAGGCTGAGCCCAGACACCTTACAGAGGAAACTAATTTCAGCTGCTTGTATCTGCGATCTCACCGTTCGGTCACTACCTAAAGCTCATGACCATAGGTGAGGGTTGGAACGAAGATTGACTAGTAAATTGAGAGCTTTGCCTTCTGGCTCAGCTCCCTCTTCACCAAAATGGTCCGGTACAACATCCGCATTACTGCTGATGCTACACCAATCTACCTTTCAATCTCCTGCTCCATCCTACCCTCACTTGTGAAGAAGACCCCGAGATACTTGAACTCCTTCGCTTGAGGCAACAACTCATCCCCAACCCGAAGGGAGCAATCCACCATTTTCCGGTAGAGAATCATGGCCTCAGACTTGGAGGTGCTGACTCTCATTCTGGCCATTTCACAACCAGCTGCAAACCACCCCAGTGTGCGCTGGAGTTTGCGTTGTGATGAAGCCAACAAAACCACATCATCTGCGAAGAGCAGAGATACAATTCTGAGGTTTCAAAAACGGACACACTCCTCACCTTGACTGCACCTTGAGATCCTGTCCATGACAATCACAAACAGAATCGGCGACAAGGAACCACCTCGCCGAGTCCGACACCCACCGAAAACATTTTGACTTTGTGCCGAGAATGTGGACACAGCTCTCACTTTGGTTATACAAGGACTGGATGGCTTGTAGAAACTGCCCTGGTACCCCATACTCCCTCAGTACCCTCCACAGAGTGCCCCAGGGTACACGATCATAAGCCTTCTCCAAGTCCACAAAACACATGTAGACTGGCTGGTCAAACTCCCATGCCTCCCTCAGCACTTCCGCAAAGGTAAAGAGTTGGTCTGTTGTTCCATGGCCAGGACGGAATCTGCATTGTTCCTGCTGGATCCGAGGTTCGACAGTTGGTTGGAGCCTCCTTTCCAGCACCCTAGAGTAGACTTTCCCAGGGAGGCTGAGTAATGTGGTGCCCCGATAATTGGAGCATAATCTCTGGTCCCCTTTTTTAAATATGGGAACCACCACCCCACTCTGCTATGTTACACATTTAAAACATATATACATGTGAAATACTTTATAAATGAGACCAAATAAATGCATTTAGGTGGAGTTAATGGGCTATCTCATTGTTTTTATTTCCTCTCATCAGTAAAAGAATATAAACATTTTATAAATATTGTAATGGTTTTATATATTATATATTATTTTAAATTCATAAATTAATCAAAATAAGAGCATTAGGTGGTGTAAATATGCTCTCACTTTTTCCTCTCATCAGTAACACAAACAGAATGTACGCTAGCAATTCATGTTATATTCAATGTTATAAATACAAGCATTCAGTACTATCAACTTCTTGTTGAACGTTTTTTGAAATGCTCATGCCCATTATCAGACCAAGAAGTGTTTACATGCAGCTGTTATCAGTCAATCCGTCAATTCGAACAGTCAACAATATTCCACGTCAAATAGATTAGGCCCATTATGTGCTATTTACATATCCTGAATATTATATTTTTAGGTGTACTCCAAATATCTAATTGCGCATAATAATTGTATATACTATACCTTGCTGATTTGATAGGTGGGCCTGCTTGCTTTTTAGTATGCATTCCAGTCCGGTGTGCAAGAGGAGGGTTCAATCCATATCTGGTAATTATTGTGGCCGAAACCGTGAGTGTGGTAGAAATACCAATGCGCTCCCTCATGTGGCTCAAAAATGTACTGCAGATATAAATCTTAAAAGACTGGAAGAAATTCTGCAAATTTATAGCATAGCCTACAAACTGAAGTTTTTTTGTTTTTTTTTAATGTCAATGATGCGTTTGTTTTTGACGTAACTCATAGGGAAGGCAAAATGTTGCTATACCGGTGACTTCGGGGTAGCAGGAGGATTTTCCAGTTCTGTTGTTTCTCTCATCTCCAACTCCAGCAGAGGCCATGGTGTCTCGAAAAGGGCAGGTGCAGGCTACCGGTAAGCTATGATGTGTCATCTTTGAAGTGTTGATTTTTTTTTCTTTAGACACATGCTGGATGCGCACAAGTAGGCGGGGGGGTGGAGAGAAGAAAAAAAAACAATACTGGTAGAATTGCCGATCCTGCTTTTGATTTTGAAGGTTGAAATCAAAAGCTTATTTTGATTAATTTTCAGAATCGGAATCAGAATCAGTTTTATTTGGCCAAGTATTTGTAGGCCTACACATGCAAGGAATTTGATTCCAGTTCCTCCATTGCTCTCATGTACTTACACAGAATAGACATCCAGCTAAAGAAAGACAAGGTAAACATGAACATTTAACTACTATGTACATATATAGATGTACATAACAAGCGCATTATAAAAAGAAAAAAAACGACAACAATGACATAACAGAAAGACAATAGTGCAATGGTGCAGAGTGCAAAGATGCTGGAATAAGTATGTCAACAGGTTTCTTTATATACATGAGGTAGGTGGACATGACACATTATGCATGTATACAATATACAGTATATACAGTGTGCTTGAATTTATTTATGATGATGATATGTTAATGTTGTCAAACCACAGGATATGTAATCTAGCATTTGTAGGTATAGTGGCTGTTCAGTGTTACAAGTATATTACACGGGGATTGTTTCTGGCACTGCATTACTGTTTTCAATGTTCATCAGTGTGATGGCCTGTGGAAAGAAACTGCTCTTGTGTCAGGTTGTTTTGCCGTACAGTGCTGGAGTTGGAACAGGTTGTGAACAGGGTGTGATGGGTCTGCAGTGATGTTGTCAGTTTCCCGATTCTGGAGGTGTATAAGTCCTGAATGGAGGGCAGGTTGGCACCAGTGATTTTCTCTGCAGTCCTGACTGTCCATTATAGTCTGTTCCTGTCCTGTTCGGTGGCTGATCCAAACCATACAGTGATAGATGTGCAGAGAACAGACTGGATTACTGCAGAGTAGAATTGAATCAGCAGCTCCTGAGGCAGGTTGAACTTCCTGAGCTGATGGAGGAAATGCATCCACTGCTGGTCCTTTTTGATGATTGTGTCTGTGTTGGATGCCCACCTTAGGTCCTGGGAGATTGTGGATACCAGAAACCTGAAGGTTTCCACAGCAGGCACAGTGTTGTTGAGTATGGTAAGGGGAGGGGCAGTGTTGGGGAGCTCTTTCTGAAGTCCACTGTCATCTCCACAGTTTTGAGCGTGTTCAGCTCCAGGTTGTTATGACCACACCAGAGGTTTAGCTGTTCAGCCTCCCATCTATATGCAGACTTGTCACCATCCTGGATGAGGCCGATGGTTGTTGTGTCGTCTCCAGACTTCAGTAGTTTAACAGATGGATCTCCTGAGATGCAGTTATTTCTGTAGAGAGAGAAGAGCAAAGGGGAGAGCACACATCCCTGGGGGGTGCCAGTGTTGATTTTCCAGGTGCTGGATATGATTTTCCCTAGCCTCACCTGCTGTCTCCTGTCTGTCAGGAAGTTTTTGATCCATTGACAGGTGTGGGCTGGTACAGTGAGCTACTTGAGTTTGGAATATAGGTTGTGTGGGACGATTGTGTTGAACACTTAGCTGAAGTCTACAAACAGAACCTTCGCATAGCTCCCCAGGGAGTCGAGGTGTTGCAAGATGTAGTGCAGTCCCATGTTGACAACATCATCCACTGACTTTTTTCCTGGTAGGCAAACTGCAGGGGGTCCAGTAGGCCTGTGATTACCTTCAGGTGGGCCAACACCAGTCTCTCAAAGGATTTCATGACCACAGTTATCAGGGGACAGCCCTGTAGTCATTTAATCTTGAGATACAGGGTTTCTTGGTGACTGGAATGATACTGGAACTTTTGAAGCAGAAGGGAACTTCACAAAGTTCCTGTGATCTGTTGAAGATCAGTGTGAATATGGGGGCCAGCTGGTCAACACAGACTTTCAGGCAGGAGGGGGACCTGCCATCTGGGCCTGGCACCTTTCTGATCTTTTGTTTCTGGAAGAACTGATGCACATCCTCTTCATCGATCCTGAATGCGGGTAGGGGGATCAGTGGGAAGGGGGGAGGGGAGGGGCTGGCAGGGGGTGCAGTTGGTTGTGTGATGTGGCTGGAGAGGGTGAGGGGTGTGAGAGTGGGCTTATCAAACCTGTAGTAAAACATGGTCAGGTCGTCAGCCAGTTGATGGTTCTCTGCAGTGTGGGGGGGATGGTCTCCCAGAGTTGGTCCTGCAGGCCTCTCCACACAGATGCAGGATCATTAGCTGAAAACCTGTTTTTCAGCTTTTCAGTGTTGCCCCTTTTGGCCACTCTGATCTCCTTTGTCAGTGTGTTTCTGGCTTGATTGTTCAGGATCCTATCTCCACCCCTGTAGGCGTCCTCCTTGGCCTGAGTTTTGCTGTGAACCAGGGCTTCTTGTTATTGAAGGTGCAGAAAGTTTTGGTGGGCACACATGTACCCATAAAAGCTGATGTAAGATGTCACAGTGCCAGTATTCTCGGTTTAGAATCGAAATCGGGACACCCCTTTCACATTAGTTATGTATCCTCTTTAGTAAAATGTAATCTTTGTGTTGGTTTAAAGGTAGAAAATATTGCTACCTTATATACTGTAGTAGGATGGCAAGGTTACAGCTCAGGCTCTACCAACCCACTGACGCCTAAATATTCTAAAGAGGGTGTGGCTGAGTGTGTTGTGAGAACTGTACCAAAAATAAAGGGGTACACTACCCAAAAGATTCTATCTCATTTGCACTCTCTTTGGAACCAATAAACACATGTAGACAGACTTTTTTTTTCCTTTCTATAGATGCATTTAAATACTACACACAAACAATTCTAAAAACTGTGGATGAGTTTACGGGCTCCAAACAGGAATGAAAATAAGGTTGAATCATGCTGCCACAAAGCTGTTTATGAAAGGGTATAGTTAAAAAAAAAACACGGGCATTTTCAACTATAAAGGCTCATTATGAGGCAGTATATGAGTGCACATTGTCTGACATGTAGGAATGTGTGGAGGCCAACTAATTTTTCAGCACGCAGGGCAGCCTATGTGACATTGTGTTGCGTTTTCTTCACTGGAAGGGCACCCATTACTGCACTGGATCATGTTTTCTCCACTGGAAGGGCACCCTGGAGGACACTTTACCACATTTTGTCCACTGGAAAGGTACCCTAGAGGGCACTATTTCATGTTTTATCTATCGTAGGGGCATTCAAGAGGGCATCCTTGCCGTGTTTTTTTCAAACATGGGGCACCTGGGGGGCAATTCCACCAGTGCAGCACTGGTGGAATTGGCAGGTGAATACAGACTGCAGACCTCATCGTTGGAATTCCAGCACATTTGTCTACTATGTCACAGCCCCAGCTGTGCCTCCAATCGTTTCCTTGTGTTTCTGTTTCCCTTTTTCCCAGTGTCTCCCGTTTTCCCCTGTTTGTCTCTCTATGTGTGTGTCTGTGTGTGTGTATGTGGTGTCTACTCCAGTTTTCCATGCATTCATCGCCAGATTGTTGTTTTTACCACTACGGTAGTCTCTCATTCTTGGCCGCTCTACAATTGCATTCATAGTTATTCCTCATGTTTGCATTTCCTGTATTTACCGTGTCTCCTGGTGCTTCCAGTATCACTTCTCTCCACTTCCCCTGCCTGCCTGCTCGCTTATCCTTTGCCAGTCATGCTCACTTCCTCGTCCATCTGTCCTGCTCAGCTCATCTTTGCCATCCACCATTCCACTCAATCTTTGCCATCCACCATCACCTCTCTACTTTCTGCCTAGCCTGACATTCTCATTCCCCTGTATTCCTATAGTCCAGGTGATATGTGAAAATTATGTTAACTTTTTCATAAAAGCGCAAAACTTTGTGCACTTGTACAGTTTGGTTGAGACCCTGAACATTTTCAGAAATGGAGCCATTGCAAAAACGCCTTGTGGCCATTTTACTTTCTGCCATAACTGAATTATGTATTTTGCATCATATCTTCAGAGCCAAACATAACACAGAAAAGGTGATGTGATGGTAAAGGACTACAACGATACCATATACGACATCATAAACTGTTCAAGTGAATAGTTAATGGTGAATTCAGTGATGTTGTGAGAAGGGAATCATATTATCTGAGAACCTAGGCTAGCCTTTATAATATCATGTCTGTTGCATGCATGTTGTGTAGAGTTTTAAAAGCCTAATCCTTTTGTTCATTGACCCTGATGATACAGTGACCGTAAAGAGGAGCACAATAGTCAATATCTTTGCTTAAAAAGACTGTCAAACGCCAAAGATGAGGCGTTTTTGCAATGGCTACATTTCTGAAAATGTTAAGGGCC
Source organism: Lampris incognitus (assembly GCF_029633865.1). Taxonomy (NCBI): domain Eukaryota; kingdom Metazoa; phylum Chordata; class Actinopteri; order Lampriformes; family Lampridae; genus Lampris; species Lampris incognitus. The sequence goes on from NC_079214.1 coordinate 40,546,481, forward strand.
CCAAACTGTACAAGTGTACCAAGTTTCACTCTTTTATGAAAAAAATTAACATGTCACCTCAAATTTGGCACATGATCGCCTGAAATATTACAATAAAAAACCCTTTTACATTACTTAATTCCATTGTCTGTGTCTGCATTTGGGTCTGCCTCTACTGATCATAACAGAGCACCCTGTCCGTACCAAATGTTTTTATCATTTGAATTATGTCATTAAAAAAAAAAAAACATCTCTCAGTGGTTAGTTTGGAAGAAACCTAGAAAGACACTCTGGCTTTATGCCTTGGCTTTTGGGGAAATTGAGATTCTTGGTATTTCTTCATATGCTTTTTGTTTAGTTATTTTATTTGTACTTTATTTTATTTGTAAATTAGATGTACAGACATTGCTATGTTCATCAATCTACCTTACACTGGAACTTGAAACTGTCAGATTTTAACAGTTTCGACTTCGAATGTAATAGGCCTGTACGATGGACAAGTAATTTATGATTGACAAATTATGCATGTATGGGAGTATGTATGAGTATGGGACTTATTGATCTCAATGTTCAGTTAATATATTCCAAGAAGCAGTCATTTATTGTGTTCGTAATTGTAATATCTTCAACCAAATGTTGATTGACTATCAAAAAGTACGATTTTCTGCTTTGATTTCTTTCCAAACGTTAATTACTTTGGGCAAACACTGAGTGCTACGAGGGAACTAGAAATGAGACTACTTCTGTTAAAATGCAAGCATCTGTAAATGGACAGAGGTTTAATTCCCATGCAGGAATTCAAGGAGTGCTGTTCATTGTAAAAGGTCCTTGTGTGGTCAGATCAATAGATAGGCTCTTACGGGACTAATATTACCTAACTGTGAAAAGTGAGTAATATTACCAGCTCCACTATAGGAAAAGCTCTATCGATTGTGTGGTCAATATCAAAGAGCAAATATCAAAGGCTGCATATGAAGCTCTTCTGTGATGGATTATTCTGTTTTTACCAACTATTTAAGAGAGGAGAAAATTCAATAACCATCTGGCATCAATTTCCAGCTGTTGATGTGATTTGTTTATCAATTTATTTTTTTTATCTCTGCACAAATCCTTGCTTAAATATTAGGTTTCTGCTGCCCTATCTTACAAAGAAGTGATTTTGTTACTCAGCTGTTTTTCCAAATGCCAGCTATATTAGAAGTAACAGTGAGTTGCAACTGTTAAGCATTTTTCTTTCTCTTTATAAGTCATATTCAAAAAGGTTTATCCATGATTACATTTGATTGAAATATGTGAACTATTTCATGTAGGTGTTTGAGAAGTGAGACACTTCTTATTTTCCAGTAAAGCGTCATGTGGACATTGTAGTTGCAAGCCACACAATGGCAATAATGTCCCTCTTAAAGGTTGTGTGGTGTGCCACATATCACATGAATTGCGGGTTCCAGTGATGCGGGACTAAATATAGTTGCCTGTGGGCAGAACTCGTGAGTGGTGAAGGGGGTACTTGAGTTGGAATTCATACTCCATGCTGTTTCTATGTAAGCAATCACTTGAACGTAGTTGGTCCTCTCTCATTTTCTACTATCATTTCTCTACGTTCTTTAAAGCTCTTCAGCAGTAGTTCTGGCGTGTTGTATCATATGACATACTGAGCTACGTGGTATGTGAAAGGCATCCCCAGATGCTCTCACGACAACAGTACTTGTGAGGTAGCAAAACCGCATCACTCCAGTAGCACGCTGCGTTGGTTGTTGACACTGTATGAGTCACAGAGTTATGAGCTCTTCTGATTCTTCAGAGTTGCGACTCCCTTTTTCTTCACCACAGCCACGCAACGCAACGAGTGCTTCAGTTCGCTTCAATTATAACTTGAAAATCTTTCAGTTGTAGATAAACTTGAGAACAAATGGGTTTTCAGTGGTTTCTGTGGGCAAAATGGGGCTCGTTGGAACTGTGACTATGTGAAGAACCACTTGATCCTCTTGTCTCCTTTTTCTGCTGTTTGAAATGCTTTTTCGCTCCCCAGAGAACAGGACTGGTCTTTATCTGTTTTTACTGTTTGTGATAGGTGTATATAGAAAATGTCTCCATAGTGGAATTAAAAAGCTCTTTAATTCACTGTGATTACTCAACATACCACATGTATTTACTCTTTACTTGTCTTGTTCTTTACTATTTCTTTAAAGGGACTCTGCTAATTCCACCTGAGTGTTGACTTCTGTTGTTCAGTGATGTGGATAACAACTAAACATCAAACTAGATGAGTTAAACTAATAGAAAAATAGTGCATATCCAGCATGTTTGTTTGACACCAGCCAATATTGGAAGCCCTAGCTGTTCATTTGCTGCAGTTACTGCAGTTCACAAAGGAAGGTGAGACCAAGCCAGCTATTTTTAGGGGATGGATCATTATGAAAAATAATTGTAGTGAAGTGAGATCACTTTGTAAGTTGTCTTTGCCTGATTTACCAAACAGGACAGGGACAGACTACAATGGACAGTTAAGTCTGCAGAGAAAATCATTGGTGCCAACTTGCCCTCCATTCAGGACTTATACACCTCCAGAGTCAGGAAACGGGCAGGCAACATCACTGCAGACCCTTCACACCCTGGTCACGACCTGTTCCAACTTCTCCCCTCTTGTAGACACAACAGCACACCGTACACCAAAACAACCGGTCATTCAAATGAACGCTTAACACTGTCGAATAAATATACTATACTGTACATTGTACATATACTGGTACACTGTCGTGTCCATCTACCTCAGGCATGTATGTAAGTAACCTGCTAACATCTATTTCAGTATCTCTGATATATTCTCTGCGCCATTGCACTTTTATCACCTCTTATTTTGCCTGTATAAGTCAATCCTTGTGTATATATCTGAAGATTGTTGTGTTGTAGTGTTGTTATTCTACACTGCTCAAAAAAATAAAGGGAACACATAAGCAATGCAATGTAGCTCCAAGTCAATCACACTTTTGAGATATCAACCTGTCCAGTTAGGAAGCAACACTGATTTGTGAATCAATTTCACCTGTTGGTAAATTGTCTAATTTCCACCATGGGGAAATTAGACAATTTGCAAGACAACCCCTATAAAAGGAAAGGATTTGCAGGTGGTGGCCACAGACCATTTGCCTGTCCTCATCTTTTCTGGCCGATCTTTGGTTAGTTTTTCATTTTGCTAGGGCCCTCACCACTAGAGGTGGCATGAGGCGGTATCTGCAGCCTACAGAAGTTGCTCAGGTAGTGCAGCTCATCCAGGATGGCACATCAATGCGTGCTGTGGCAAGAAGATTTGACGTGTCTCCCAGCACAGTGTCCAGAGCATGGAGGAGGTACCAGGAGACAGGCCAGTACACCAGGAGACGTGGAGGGGGCCGCAGGAGGACAACAACCCCGCAGCAGGACCGCTATCTGGTCCTTTGTGCAAGGAGGAACAGGAGGAGCACTGCCGGAGCCCTACAAAACGACCTTCAACAGGCCACTAATGTGCAGGTTTCTGCTCAAACAGTGAGAAACAGAATGCATGAGGATGGTATGAGGGCCCGACGTCCACAATTGGGGCCTGTGCTCTCAGCCCAACACCGTGCAGCCCGATTGACCTTTGCCAGAGAAGATCTTGGTTGGCAGATTCGCCATTGGCGCCCTGTGCTCTTCACAGATGAGAGCAGGTTCACACTGAACACATGTGACAGACGTGAGAGAGTCTGGAGACGCTGTGGAGAACGTTCTGCTGCCTGCAACATCCTCCAGCATGACCGGTTTGGCGGTGGGTCAGTGATGGTCTGGGGAGGCATATCCTTGGAGGGCCGCACAGACCTCTACGTGCTAGCCAGAGGTACCATGACTGCCATTAGGTACTGGGATGAGATCCTCAGACCCATTGTCAGACCATATGCTGGTGCAGTGGGCCCTGGGTTCCTGCTCATGCATGACAATGCTCGTCCTCATGTGGCCAGAGTGTGTCAGCAGTTCCTGTATGTCGAGGGCATTGATGCTATGGACTGGCCTGCACGTTCCCCAGACCTGAATCCAATCGAGCAGCTCTGGGACATCATGTCTCGTACCATCCGCCAACGCAATGTCGCACCACAGACTGTCCAGGAGTTGACCGATGCCCTGATCCAGGTCTGGGAGGAGATCCCTCAGGAGACCATCCGTCGTCTCATCAGGAGCATGCCCAGACGTTGTAGGGAGTGCATACAGGCACGTGGAGGCCACACACACTACTGAGCCTCATTTTGAATCGTCTTGAAGAATTTCCACAGAAGTTGGATCAGCCTATGTTCTCATTTTCCAATTCGATTTTGAGTATGATTCTGAATCCAGACCTTAATGGGCTAATGATTTTGATTTCCATTGATCATTCTTAGGTTATTTTGCTCTAAACACATTCCTCTGTCTAATAAATAAAGATTTTCAGCTGAAATATTTCATTCATTGAGGTCTATATTGTGTTTTTAGGTGTTCCCTTTATTTTTTTGAGCAGTGTATGTTAAGTACACTGAGAGCCATGAAACCAGAATCAAATTCCATGTATGTGCAAACCTACATGACCAGTAAACATGATTCTGATTCTGATTTAGATTAAAGCCCCAGTTGAATTTGCTTGGTGCAGTATATCACATGCTGTCCAGATGTTGAGTGCACATCATATTTTCCTGTAATGTATGGGATGATTGCACTTTAGAAGTAGGTTGTACTCAGCACTAAATACATGACAAAAAGTAAGCTTAATTTGTTAAGGAATCCAAAAAGCAGATACATTGCATCACACCGGCTACAGTACATACAGTGTATGGTGTGCATTTGGCAAAATTATTCCTGTTCACCTGTATGGATGGCGGAGGATCAAACAGTATAAGGTTTGGTAAAGGCACAACCACCAACAGCCATGGTTTCAAACCTCCCAAACTGTCTTTTCTACGCCATGTTTTGTTTGTATATTTAGGGATATTCTCACAAAATGATTAATGAAAAAACATGTGGAAACAAAGACACATGAGTACCTCAATTGGGAGTCACTGAAGTTGGCCTGGGTAGTTTTCTGCCTTTTAGAATAACACAACAGTAGTGTCTGGTTGGTTGGAAATCTGACAGTCTATTTACACATATAGTGGCTGATTTCATGCAGTTCTGGCCTTGCAGTGCACAGGTATGTTTAAATGCTCTCAGGGGTTACACAATGTGTTACACTTAAGACCACTAGGAGCTGGAAATGACAGTATACTGCTGCTTTAAAAAGATACATGGATAACCTTTGACACATTCTCCAGTCTCTGTTTTCCTCTATTCCAGTATATAAGGCCTGATGTCTTATTTTGACATATTATATTCCTGCACTTGGGACTCAAAGACATGTTTCGACAGCAGTAAGCATGGTTGTTTTTACTTGGGTGCAACTTTAAGATTGTGCGTAGAAGTTGAGTGCTCAGTTACTTGGATGCAACTTTTTACTATCCAAAATGCCATGAGGCATTCACTTATTAAAAAAAAATATATATATGTATATGCAGAGGGAAATTAATCATTTAGCCAGAGTAATGTTAAAGGTGTCAGATTACTTCAGTAAGTTGGGGTAAACCAATAAAGAAAAAAAAACATTTTTTTTTAAATAAAGAAACAGGGTTTAGGCTTCATATTTTCTCATGTTGTTTATGAAGAATCATAACAAAAACATCAATATATCTGAACACAAAAAAATGCCTGGGTGTGCGGGCAGCATGGCGATCTATTCCGTTGCCTACCGACACGGGGATTGCTGGTTCAAATCCCTGTGTTACCTCCAGCTTGGTCGAGCATCCCTACAGACACAGTTGGCCATGTCTGCAGGTGGGAAACTGGATGTGGGTATGTGCCCTGGTCGCTACACTAGCGCCTGCTCTGGTTGATCAGAGCACCTGTTCATGTTGGAGGGGAACTGGGGGGAATAGCGTGACCCTCCCACGTGCTACGTCCCCCTGGTGAAACTCCTCACTGTCAGATGAAAATAAGCGGCTGGTGACTCCACATGTATCGGAGGAGACGTGGTAGTCTGCAGCCCTCCCTGGATCAGCAGAGGGGGGTGGAGCAGCGACTGGGATGGCTCAGAAAAGTGGGGTAATTGGCCAAGTACAATGGCGGAGAAAAAGGGGGGAAATCCAAAAGAATTTAAAAAAAATCCTTACAAATCGTGACTACCTTAAATATCTTGTCATACTCCTTTATGGAAGGGAAAGGTTTTTGTAAATGGGACTAGATCATCCTGTAAATGAATGAGCCATCTCACATTAAAACTTAGGACCATAGAACCAAAACAATGGCCTGTAGAGCAAAGTGTGTTACTGACCAAACATTACAATGTAAAGCACAGTGCATACAACCTCACGAGACTGGAATAGTTCGTAATACCACAGCATCGAACAGTTTGTTATCTGAAATAGGGCATAAGATTGCCAAGTGCCAACAGAATCAAAATTAAATGTGATATACTATGTGACAAAGACGTATTACAAATGATCACAAAGAAATGAAAGGGTTTTTGAAATGGTCTTCAAGGCGTGACCCGCAGTCATCACAATCTGTAATCAAAGTATTGATCATCTCTCCAACTCTAGCTTTCCTATTGATGGTTTTTTTTCCCTTTCACTCTCTCTGAAAGAAAAGTCTGATGTCTTGTTGCTTATGCCCTACCAGGATAGAACTAACCTAATTTCAGAATGCAATAATTCTTCAATTAAGTTACAATAGAAATCAAAGACATCAGCGCTACCAAGCTATTACAGTTAGAAATGACATCTCAGAATGTCATCTTTCACAGTGTTGTTTTCGGGCTTGTAGAATAGGGAATCTTTTTCACATATGTACTCCATTAACTTTTCCTTTCTTCCCTGATAATGCAAGATGATAATCTTGTCACTTAGATGTTCACTCCTCTGAATTTTTTGTATGGGTGAAAACATGTTCTGGTTTCTACAGCATTGGATTTTACTCTGAAGAGCTTTCAGTCTGTGTTGCATACATAGTGTGTGCACATTAAACATGTGGTGTATCACTGGAACAATACTGGATAACAACACAATAAGCGTGCTATTTTATTAAGACTATACGTAAGCTATAACAGAGTATAAAACTAAATTTTGAAAACAGTTTCTTTATTGCCTTTGGAAGATGACTGGAGCTAAATCCTAATACTGTCAGCAATATCACACTCAGGCTTGGAGATTAAAACTCTAATTGGACCTTAATTAGGCGTGGTCTTTTCATCCAAGCCATAGGAAAGATGAATTACCAGCTAATGTCAATAACTGTGTCAATGGGTCCAAGGTTCTTTCTTGCCAAATTGCATAACGTTAATAATGTGCAATTACAGGGGGAAAGATTGAAGTGTCACTGTGCAAAAAGAAGAAATTAAATGCTCCCCAGCAAGGAGGGGCTCATATGTGGGGACACATTTTAAACTGCAGGATATGTCTCAATGAGGGATGGTTTCATTTGTTTTCACGTACCTGCACTATGGTGCTTTGCTGAGAGAAGGTTGAGTTGTGCATTAGGCTATGTCTTGACTTCTTGTTTGCATGATTGACTGGATGATACTTTGCAGATTATAAAAAAATAATAAAAAATACCCTATTCAAATGCAGGATAGCCATTTTTTTCATAATTTTTTAATCACCAAAAATCTTGTCTCTGCTGTAAGTGAAAAGTGCATTTGATTCAGTCCCCCAGGTCTGCTAACTACATTGAGTTGGTATGCATGCCCTAAAGGTCTATCTGCTGGCTTATAGGTACTCAGGTCCCTCTGTAATTTCTATCCAGCCTTATTACCATTGCAGCAAGGAAAGGCCGTGACCTCACTCCCATCATTAAAGGTCTGGAGCAGCACAAGTTGGCCTGGTACATGCAAGGGCAGCATTATGAACAGAGGAAGCACAAAGGTCAAGGGAACAAAGACATATTCATAATATACGAATAACAACAAAAACCTTCAAATAAGCAGAAAGAGAAGAGCTGCACAGAGATGAAGTCTGGGATGTAATTGTCATTCCATTTATCATTCATTTTGAGATCACAGTTTTCAGTGTTGGTGCCCAGGTCCTATTTATACACACCTATGTCTGCTGTTTTGAAGTTATCCATCTCTTATTATTTATTTATTTATTATTTTTGACAATCCCATCAAAAAGATATAATTTAAAACCCCATTGTAGCTAAAGTACACCTGCTCCCTGAGACAGAGCTGCTGAACAACAACCTCAGAGAGCAAGTCTTTCAGAGAGAAAGCTCCTGAGAGGGCCTGTGCTGATGAATCTCGCACATTTCCTCCGCGATGTGAGAGAGACCTATAGAGGAAGGCACTTCATCACCGGGAAAGGCTCTCTCCGATCAGCCTTCAGCACTTCTCGCCTTAATACGGAAGAGGAAATGGCACTAATAATGTTTTCGGGCATGTTTGGTTTTGGGAAATGGCTTCATATATCAGTTTCATGGTAGACAATGGGTGTTGAGGGTAGGAGCTGTTGATGAGGATGCCTTGTCTAGTTGCACCAGGAGGTGCTAAGCTGAAGAATTTCACAATGAGATTGATTTTTGAAATATGCATATCTGTCTTTTTTATTACATACTGCAATATGCTTGTCTGCTTTATTTGAAAAAAAAAAGTTTTTTTTTATTTTGCCTTTTGTTTGTGACGACAATATCCGTGTTTTCCTGAGCAATGGGAATTTGAGAGGATGTCAACATTTGTGTCATAATGCCCTCCCCAAAACACAGATTACTCAGTTACAATATGATATGGGGCAATTGTGCAGTAGAGGGGGGAGCAATTGGGATACCATGAGGTCCTCCTGTACTTATAAGAATTTTGTGTATGCAGTGTGATCTTGCTCATTATGTGACTTTGCTGCAGCACAGAAACTCCAGGAGGAGAAGTCTTTGTCAGGAGTTTTGTTTCTCATTACCCAGAGGGCTTCAGCGCTCCATATTTCTTCTGCAGCGAGTCCCCAGGTTATACCAGTGTTATCTCTTTATTGCCTTCCCCTCCCTTCCAACTAAAAGACACCGTTGGCATTGATTAAGGTGCGCTAAGAACCTGCTTATGTGTTTAAATTATCTGTGCCTAATGCTTGGGGCAAGCGTTTGCAGCACTGCCCTGGGACCGCATTATTCCTGTGATGGAAATTCTTTGAGGATCACAGCTTTGCATCCTATTTGGTTGCATAGCCGTGAGAAATGCCATGGGGCTTGAAGGCCATTATAAATACATTGATTAATTGCAGAGCACTGATAGATGGGAGAAAGTTAAGTGAGATGAAGTGGAATAAAGGAAACAGGGAAAAACATCAGTCACTTCTGTGCCAACCTGAAGGCTTGAGTACCAATTACAGTACGGTGGCTGATGCAGCTTGTACAGACCTAAACAAAAGCGTGGCACAGGTATTCCATTGCTCCATTAAATAGTCTATGTCAGGAGAGAAATGGATACCCTTCCCAGTGGCATTTCATATTTTCGTGGAGCCTCTGAACAAACTGCATTGAGACAAATTTGTATGAGGAGCTTTCATTTCTGCATTTGTTTTTAACTACAGAGAAAAACCTTGATTTGGTTTCCTCTATTTTTATGCTCAAACCAGATTTCTCTTTGGCCTGAAAAGAAATGTATTCTTAAGAAAAACTATAAGAGCACAGCTTAAAATATTTTTCTATAACTCCAGAAACATTATAAATCAACACTGCAGTAATATAATTTGTACATTTCCTATAAAATGTCCCATGGCCACTTTCTTTAAATGATGTTTGACCATATGAATATTTCAATATACTGACAGGTTGTGTACAATATTAGATTTCCATTTGTTTAATATCCAGGAACATAATTCTATTATAACTGTCACTCATACTTCCTTACCTTTGTGCTGCCCCCCCCCTCCCATTTTACAGGGATGAACAAAAGTCCTACCCAGGTATCCCAGGTATTTGTGCAGGACAGCACATTAAACATAGTAAGGATGAAATAACTAGGGCTCATGTTTATTAATTAATTCACAGTTTGTGTGACATTTAACTAATCTATTCAACTAGAAAAAAAAGGCAGAGTAGCAGTTATTAAAAGAATATCTTGCCAGGAGTGACATTATTGGGGAAATTCATTTACAGGCCCACAGAGCATTGGTCAGGTTTCGGTAATTGTTTTGTTGATAGCTAACTCTTTACCACCTGAGCCCTGATGGAGATAGCGTGCTGCTGGAGGGAACACAGAATTGGTCATTACATGTTGCAAAAACTTGTGCAGAGTTTTCTTGTCGTGGCACTGACTTTTAGAAATCCGTGTAAGTATGGTGTCAGTCATAACTTTGATGGCATTGAGGGAAAGAAAGAGAGAGATATGAGAAAGAGACAACAGAAAGAAAGAAAGAAAGAAAGAAAGAAAGAAAGAAAGAAAGAAAGAAAGAAAGAAAGAGACAACACGGATGTTACTAACTCAGATTCATTTGCAATTCCTCTGTTGTTTAACTTTGAAAAAAATACTTCTCAGAAACCTGATTATAATCATTAAGTGCACTCAAACAATTGGATTAAGAGAAATCCCCGAGAAACTACCTCAATCAGTGAGGTGGCCTTGATTTATTTTCAACACACATTTTAAGGCCAAAAAAAAGGAAGAGAGAGGAACATTCTTTGCATCTTTTGAACGGTGCGTGCAACTGTGCATTACCAGTATTTCTGGGATAAGACAAACATTCAGATCTCGTAGGGATGTTGCTGAGATGACTCTACCCACAGGGCACACTTGATCCTACCCATCAAACAAATGTGTGCTCCTTGAAGAGGAGCAAAGTCAAATAGCTTCACATCTTTTGGCTCTGAGGACTACAAAAAGGTGAGCTGTTAAGTCAATTTTCTATAAATGCAGAAAGTAAGCATGTTTTGTAAGTGTAGGATTTATCTTATCTATAATGGTGCACAACTAACAAGATGCTACTCCTCAGCACCCAGGGTGTTTCTTTTCTTTTCTTTTTTTGTCTACCCCCCTAGAACACTGTTACCTTCAAGACTGAACACTTTTCAGAGATAATAGTAGTAAGGATTTACCTGCAGGGAAAATAAAGATACACACTTAAGTGTTTTAGCTTATACTGATTGATAATACTGAAGTATAGTGGGCCTGTGTTTTCAATTAAATCAGCAGACTCCTATTCTTCATCATCATATCATACCCTGCAAGACCCTTGGTCTGATTAGCAGATCTGACTCCATCTCAATAATCCTTTCAGTAAAACTAAGATAAACCTTTCCCTTATGAAGTCTTTTTTTTGCCAAAGGGGGGAAAAATCTTCAAAAGGAATAGCTGATAGTACTGTTTTAGGACAATACAGTATGGCTAAGAGCCCCTTTGAAATTCTCATTTGTGTATGTTGTGTAAGTAACAGCACAGTTATAACTATATACTGAACAAAAATAGAAAATGTAATAACACAATTGTTATGCCTAAAGGCAAGATATATAAAGGGGCAGACATATGTAATATCCCATTACATTTTACTGCATGCAAGTTTAGTACTGATTAGGCATGCATAATGTAATATGTACCTCGTGCATGTTAATACTAGTGAACATAACATGGTCATAAAGCTAACATAAATGAAACAGGTGCTCCTCATGAAATTGTTCGTCTACACCTGACGTCATAACAAATGGTCACACGCCTCTTGTGTGACATCATTGCCAAGGGTATAGCTGTATGAGCATACCTATCCAGGCAATGATGCTAGTAAGTCATTGTGACTCGTTCCTATTAAGCTGTAAAATGCATGAATAAATATACACCCTTCCCTTTGTCACAGTTATGCAGCTATTATTAACGTGATGTTCAACCTTTCCCTCTCGGTGACGCCTCGGAAAAAAGTGAGCGAAATGTTAAGAGCGATGGGATGACTATTGCTTAAACCTGAGACAGGGAAGAGTGGAAAGTGAGAGAGAGGCAGGTAGAATGAACGAAGGGATAGAGGCACAGAGAGTCTTCTTCCAGGACGCAATTGGTATGCATAGCAGGTGATGCGGCAGTCAGCAGGCCTCGGCTACAAATTTTCTCACATTTGTCCACATTTATGGTCAAATGGGCTGCATTTGCATCCAGATTAAAGCAATGAAAATGGTGGAGAAAAGATTGTTTATGGTCAAGTGTGCTGTATGCAAATGAATTAAGTTGTTGGATCATATATTGTAACAGTGAGGAAAGAAAATCGCAATGAAACAGTTCTAGCAATAGCAATATCCCTCATCCCCAATATCCTTTTGACCACTTACCCACTTAAGGATATATCGCAATGCAAATACCTGTCTTGCCACTGAGCTGTGTACATTAACATACTGATCAATGCAGTCAAAAACTAACTACTCAGAGATGCAGATTGCTATTTGCTGTTGAGTATGGCCAACCTGATCCTGTTCAAAACCTGGCATTGATCACAGCAGCAGTTAACATTTTCCTGACCCTGTAACCATTGTTGGGCTTTCATGGTGTTTTCTGTCAACATTTTTTCCTTAGTCCCTCCTTTAATGTGAATCAGCTAGTGAAGTGGAACGAGCTATTTCGGTCTTGCTCAAGGAATATGTTTGCACAGCAAATCAATGGCCACATACCCAAACAAACACTATCGCTAGGCAAATATTTGAGCATGCAAAAGAGACCGTAGATAGGTCTGTGGCTCTGAGCACACAATCCCTGAAACCCAGGAATAATTAGCTTACTGTGCTGTTTGCCTTTTGATTTATCACAAACCCAAAAATACCAACCACAACGTCAGTTGAGGGATAAAAAGCTTTGAGGTTGCTACCTTTTATTCAACAGTCCTATTGAGTCATTTGCTAGTTGAGCAGTCTTAAAGATTTTAAGGGTGTTCAACACATTCATAAACTTGGTTTACTTCAAGTCAGTTTGCTGATTGTCACTATTAAGCATTCATAACCCTTCATGTGATTGGTGCTAAGTGCGATGGATTTGTGCTAGCAGGCAGCATGTGGTGAGCCTGCCACAGCCTCCTAGATTGGCTCCCACTGTGAGTAGGCTTGAGGGGGTAAAAGGCCCAGGATTGATTACAATTGTTAATCAAGATTCAGTTCGATACACTCAGAGTAAGAGCACTTAATAGGAGCGGCATGCTCCATCAGTTGCTCAAATTCATTCACACCGCGGGAATTAGTTAGTAAGTTCAAAGTTCCTCTTAACTATTTATAGCTTCAGTGATGACCACAGATATGATGGAGCTATAAATGGTAAATGGACTGCATTTATATAGCGCTTCCTGCCCCAAATGTTCAGACCCACAGAGCTTTTCAACTGTAATGCATAGTCATACAAAACGAATAAGATCTTTCAGAAACTCACTTTAACTTAATACCATTTCTTTGGAATTAATCACTTTTTGCAACTCTGAATATTAGTATAATTTACAATGTTAAAATTTCATTTAGCAGACACTTCCATCCAAAGCGACGTACATCTGAGCGTTAATACAACACAAGCAAGGACCTAGTCAGGAGGCGATAACGCAAGTAAGTGCCAAAAAAACTAGGTTCAAGTCCTATAGGACATATAGGTGTCAACGGGCAGTACACAAAGGCAATGCATAGGGTGCTTAGAAGCATTTTTTTTCAATACCATCAGGTGTGGAGGGGTTCGAGAAAGAGCTGGGTCTAAGTATAAGATGTATAAATTTACAATGTGCATTAAAACCGTTGATCAGTGCTCAATACATTTAGTTACATGGTCCCCTATCAATCGTACTATACATGCACACCTTGCATCTACCCTGTATTATTACAGCAATGACTATGATTCAAATAATTTTCCTCCTTAACACTGGTATACTGCTTCAAGCATTTGCAAAAAAGAAGAAGAGCCCTTTAGACTATGTTAGCCATTTGTAATACTAAGGAAAATTGCAAGGCACAGAAAGTTGGAGAGTGATTTGTTCCCAGTGTCTCCTTTCATTGGAAGCGTTTCTTTGTGCAAGCGAATGATTGAATACAGACTCACAGCTATTATTTGACATAATGACACACTTCCATATCTTGTAGTTTAGGTAACAACTTGTTTCAATAAACAAAACAGCAGTGGGTGACCTTTATTTAATTAGGACCTGGCAGTAAGTGGCTCCTCCTGAGTCCTCATTAATGTTTAATACAACTACAGACTCCTGTCTCGCAAACAACCCCCTCCACAGTCTATCTTTGTCTGTCTCCAAGCACCCTCCAGTCTCCCTCACTTTTAAAGACATAAAGAACATACCCCACCACCATCACCCTCATGTGAATGCAAATGCCAGTGTCAGTTTAAAATGACATCCAATACATTAAAAATAACAATTCCGTGTTGCACATGATCAAGGTTTGGACAACTGTAACTCCTGTAATAAATGGGACATGAAATTCTTCCACTATGACGGCCTGGTGGTAGCACTATTAATGCTGCCAGTTGACTCACTCAAAAAGCCTTTTAGCTGTAAAGTCAGCACACAGACTCATCTGGTTACTGTGCCCTTATCTGAGACATGGGCTACATAAACATGATGCTTCCATGTGAGGGTAAACAACATATCACCAAGGGTGGTTGGGGGTTCATCAGCATTCCTCAAGTTGACTCGGATCACTGACTTCCCTTAGCATTGTCATGGTGTGACACTCTCTCTTTGCAACCGCGCTCTCCTAATTCCTTCAAGCCCTCTCTACCTCTCTGTTATTGGTAGTGTCTTGTGACAGGGCACTGGCGGTTTCTTGGGATAGATATTAAAAGACTCCCTGATATTTGTGCTTGGAGATGAATTTGTCGGCGGCTGCAGAAGGCGCTTAATGTGTAGACGGCGGAGTCCATCGTCTCTTAGTCATCTTTGGGCCATTCTTCATCGAATCACTGGATGCCTTGGAGGGGCATAGGTTGAAGCAGTTCGATTTACCTGAAGAAGAAAAAAACACCAGCTCACAGGCAGATGACCTATGAGCAGACACAAACATGTGCATCATAATGTTACACTTTCATAGCAGTTGTATATCCACAGCTTCCAGTGTCTGAAATGAAATGCATATTGTTTGCAGGACTAAGGCAATCGATAATACTGTGCATTTCACTAACACTCGTTTGAGAAGATTTCCATCAATCTTGCCTGACTTGCATGTGGACGGTGATATGGAGCTGATCAATAGTTCATAAAAGGGTAGGATAGGTAGTAGATGGGAACAAAGGCTTGGTTAGCTACTCTCAAAGTCTCAGGTTTTGGTGTGCAATGTCAGTATGTATGTATGTATGTATGTATGTATGTATGTATGTATGTATGTATGTATGTATGTATGTATGTATCTATCTATCTATCTATCTATCTATCTATCTATCTATCTATCTATCTATCTATCTATCTATCTATCTATCTATCTATCTCACACTGTCTCCATAGAGTTACTGCATGCACACACCAGGCTCCATTAAAACAGGGATGGGATATTCATATGGGGTAAAGGGAACCAAGCAGGAAATGACTTTGCATTGTTTGAGAAATCATTAAATTCCTTTAATTCTTTAGGATTGTGAAATGGCTCTCACTCGTCCAACGGCAGGTGTCTATATCCCAGCAGTACCATATGTTTTTCCTGGCACATGGCTCGTTTCCTCCAGACTCACACAACACGAGCTCATAAACAAACTAAAAATTGGTCAAGGTCTCCACAGAGAGGGAATTGAAGGAAAAGCTGCAGGTGATGTTCACGCGCATGCATATGGTCTATGTACACATAGGAACAAACAAACATCTTCACACACACACACACACTCGTTTCACTATCCTGATGAGGACCCCACATTGACTACATTCATTTCCTAGCCCTTAACCCTAACCTTAACCACGCAAACTACATGCCTTACCCTAACCTTAACCTAACACTAATTCTAACCTTAACCCTAAAACCAAGCCCTAACCCTAAAATAGACCCTTTTACTTGTGAGGACCTCTAAAATGTCCACACAAGGTAGGTGGTTTCTGGTTTTTCTATCCTAATGAGGACATTTGGTCCACATGAGGCTAGTTAAACATGTGTACACACACACACACACACACAAACACACACATAAACATGTGTACAGTGGGTCTGGTTTTGGTGCAGGCATAACAAGGGGAAAATACAAACTGGGAGAGAGAAGCCTTTTATAGGGAGCAGGTGGGCCTTGGAATGTCCGAACATCATTAAAAGATGGATCGGGTCGTAGGTGATTGAATGGTTCCCTCCGGTGGCAGGGAGGAACAGAGGAGAGCAGAAAGAGAGTGATGAAAGGTTGTGCAGTTCTGTAACAGTCTGGTCGAGGGGGAGCCGAGATCCAGCTGGCCAGGTCGGAGCGAGGGCACCGTGGAGCCTTATCCTGGAAGCTAGCGAGATGGGCTCAGCAGGTAGTGCACGGCTTCTGTGACAGCAGAACCTCAGATGTCAGGCATACTCTTTTGAGACATGCACAGCCTCTTTTTTTTTTACATTTCTTCAGGGGGTAAAAGTAGACAAAGATTAGTTTTTGGAGTGTACATACCATACATATACACATAAAGTTACACACAAGTGAAATGTAAATGTCAATGTGTATCTTTCACCTTGTTTTGTGAAGAAATGTGGATATTGGCCTACCTTTGCTGCCTCTGTTTTAACCAGCTTGTGCTGTTGCTTCAGTAACTTCTGCCATTTCTAATTTTTATGAAATTGCATGACATGTAAAGAACATTAATTCTTTTAACAAAAGTATACAACATCGATGAACACACACACACACACACACACACACACACACACACACACGTCCATATAAATATATTTAAATAATCCAGTGATTCAGATAAATTCTTTATGAGACAGTACAAGCTTGTTTCATACTTGAATCACTGGATTGTTTTGCTCTTTATTTGTTGAGCACTTTTCCTATCATTGAGTGTTTCTTTTAACAAAGTTATATATATATATATATATATATATATATATATATATATAAATCTTCCGCTCCTCATTAGTTGAGCACGTCTATCAACACCATTGACGGTTTCCGAAAAAAAAACAAAAAAAGTTTTATATAAGGAAATTTGGTAGATTATTTCTTTGTTTTAACAATGCTTCTTGGCAATGAATCTTATACTTTGGAAAGCCTGTTTATTTCCCTTTTAAATGGGGCCACATTTGTAAGGAACATGCATTTGTGGGATGAGCAGCACAGCTGAGTATGTGGGTTGCGCCCATGAAAAATTTGCCAAATCTTCTCTGCCAATGCCAAACAGCTTATTTTGCTGTTGCTATTGACTCTTGTTTTGAGCTTCTGATACCCCAGGTGCTGACAATCAGGTGCCTGATGTAAGATTTATTGGCAAGAAGCATATACAATACAGAAACAATAAAGAAATAATCTACCAAACACACATTTCCTTACTTTTTGTGCTAAGTTTATATATATATATATATGGGCACTGTTTGTAAAGTGGTCCACACTGAAATTAACAGCAACTTTTACCTCCAACGTTTAAAAAAGTGGGGTCATTTTGTTAAGTCACTTTTTACCAGATTTACAGCTTTATTTGTTAATTTTGTCATGTTTACTTTTCTTGTAAAAAATATAAATCTAAATGTTAAATCTAGATGTTAAATGTTAACTCTAAATCCAGATGTTAAATGTCAAATCTAAATCTTAAATCTAAATATAAATGTCAAATCTAAACCTAAATGTTAAATCTAAATGGGTCACTGAATGTTAAGTTAAACGTTAATGCACCAGCGCCCCGCCCACATCACAGAACGTAGATCAGTAGACGAAACAGGGGGCGGGGCCTTACGTGCCACGTCACCCGATGCGCGTTCTCGTCGGCTCACATTGGGTCGTCTCGTCACTTTTTGGATAAACTAGCAAAATCGTAACCTAAAAAGTTGTTTATTTACCTAATATTTGCCTTAACCCCCAAGCCTAAACCTACAGCCTAATTGTAACTTAAAACAGAAATGATTTTTTTCCGTTTATCATCGATTTTCTTTATCATTTTTGAATTCACCTTTATGTGTGCAAACATTCCACCGGCACAGCTGCAACCTCGACTCGACTTCCCTGCAGATTTTCAAATGACTTTTGCCAAACTTGATAAATTCTCAAATTGACAATCATAACGTTATACTGGAGCACATGTACAACGAAATAGTACTAAAATATATTGACATTTAAGTGGTCTAAATTATGTCCAACAATAAAAATCTACTCAGATTGGGATTCTGTATTCTGATATCAATGTAGTATCTTGCAAAGATTTTGCATCGAGATGCCCAGCCCAAGAGATGCCCAGCCCAAACGGGCTTACATTGTAGACTGCTATGTACGTAGGCAGAGCCGGCCCAAGGCTTTATGGGGCCCTAAGCAGAATTTGATTTGGGCCCCCCCCCGCCTCACCCCCCAATCTAAACCCACCTCCCACCACCGACAATATTATGTCCATGCTTGATCGTTACCATACCAATGTCATGACTTACTACTGTGCTGGAAAGTCTAAAATAAACCAACAGGCAATGCATTTACTGAACAAGTTAACTATTTTAATTGTTTTTGAACTGTGCAAAAGCGCAGAACAGTAACAAAGAAATAAATGATTTTCTTACATAAAATGCAAATGCAAAAACAGATAATATTAAATAAATTAAATAGAAACTTTAATAATGACATACAATGAACAGAGGAACTTCTTACATCTAACAATATAACAATAAAGATGAAATAATATGTAAATGAATAAAAACTTTTTGGACAACTACAGTGTTCAAAGATGTGCTAATGGTTCAGAAAATATCCCAAAATAAAGTGCTTTAATTTATCATTCTCCTCAAAATCTTTGTTTCCTGGCTTTTCTGTAGCCAAAGTCATGTATGACGTCATTGTAGGAGATCTCGCGGCCAACTGTATTGTTAATGCTTATAAGTGCCAGTCCACTTAATCTCTCTTGAGCCATGGAAGATCTTAAGTATGTTTTTATCAATTTCAGCAGGGGGCCTCTTGGGCCCCCCCTGCTGGCTAGGGGCCCTAAGTGACCGCTTAGTTCGCTTGTGCCTTGGGCCGGCTCTGTACATAGGTGTGAGAGCAAATATAAAAATTATAGGAAAACATGAATTGTATATTCCATATACCTTAATTTTTGACATGTGTCAAATAAACTGATCTGATATCTGCATGTATTATTCAGTCTAGCTTGCCTAATTTTCCAAGCTTTAGAAATAAAACTAGTCCATACCTTGTCCCTAGGCCCAACTTCTCATTTTCATCAAACCAAAATAATTCAGGATTTTTTTTTCTGAATTCTTACAAAGGTGCACAAAGGTTATCATATAAAGTAGCCTACAATTAAACTAAGTGCAATTTATTTTCCATCATCTCACAGGCCAAATACACTCTACCTTCCTTACTTATCTACTTCTATTGCTGGGGTAGGATACCTCTTCTCAGGTGGACACAGCATTGGGTTCCACACTAAAAGGTTTCTGTTCTATTTATCTGAGGGCCCTTACTCCTTAGCATGGAAAAGTTTGGGAACTGCTCACCAAACTACATTTCAGTTGGTGCAATCACCAGAGGCAGCGCATGTTTGTAGTGTGTTTTTATCTGTATGTTGCACTGCTGTGGGCTGGGGGAAATGGCGTTTCGTTTCATTTCATGTGCACAAGTACATGAGGTGAAATAACAAATAAAGTGCTCCTGAATCCTGATTCCTGATTTCTGATTCCTGATGTTGCAACTCCAAAGGTCTCATAATTTGGTTACATTTCACGTACTCCAAAATGGCTGAGAGGGTTATTGCATTGTGACATCATCCACAATAGCTCGCTGGAAAAAAGAAAAACGATGGAGGTGCATTCCCCGTGCCAATCCCGGACAATATGACCCCCTGTGGTCATATGTCCTCCCACCGACCCCGTATTCGCACGCCCACCGGAAGCGCTATTCCTCTTTCCATCTCCAACTAAATGAGATCGGTCGATGGCTGTTTCTCTCTCGCTGGGATTAAGAGGAAAACTGCAAATACGCAAGTAATCTAGTGATATACTGGTATATTAGATACTAACTTATAGTTAGCTTACCTTTTATCGCCAAGATGTTCGTTAATCCGGTCGATGTGGCCGGATTCTACGCTTGGTGCGGGTGTGTTAAACCGGCGACTGTTAGGGCTCGGTCTGTTGACCAACCTGGCAACCAGCAATGAGAGCGGGGGAAGGGCGCGTCTGAAACACCTGCAGCCTACCTACTCGTTAACCACTCTAGTATAAGTTTGTTTGCTTTCCAGAACTCGTCGCGAGTTCGTCCTGAACAGTCCCGTGAGTAAATTCTTCGTCTCGAGTTTTGTGACATTTCTGTGTCTCCCGGTGGAGTACAGATTGTAGTATTCTCCGTGTTTTTGCTTGTTTGATTATTCCCTTGTGTCAGTTCTCCTTGAGAGCTTGTTCGGAGAAGAACTCTCTTTGTGTTTTCCCCATTGGATTTTCCCATCGTGATTTTCTAGTTGAGATCAAGTTTTTGATATTCTAATTTCTCCTCTCTCACTGTGGATCTTATTACTCGGTTGGACTTCTACCTTAAAGGAGCAGTTTGTGTTTTTTTCCCTTTCGGACTTTAAAGGAGCAGTTTGTGTTTTTTTTCCCTTTCGGACTTTAAAGGATCAGTTTACGTTTTTTCCCTTTCGGACTTTAAAGGAGCAGTTTACGTTTTTTTCCTTTTCGGACTTTAAGGGAGCAGTTTACGTTTTTTCCCATTTTTAAGAAGCTATTCTCAAGTTCCGCCTGAAGCGCCTCCCCCTTCTGTCCAGGCCCGGCCGGCTCTCCTCTACGAGTCCTGCCAGGTTGGTGCTTTACTTTGTCTTGTGTTGTCGCTATTGGGTTCGTTCTACAAACCTTAACAGCGACGCTCCAATGGGACCCCCATCCGGACTGTGTCTCCCATATCCCGCATGTTCACTACACGGGCTACTTGAGGGATGTAGACCGTAATGGGATCGACTGCAATTTCTGTAAAACCATCAGAGGATCGGGGCGCCAAAGGTGGGCTGCCCTGTACCGTCAAAGATGGGGACTTGCAGATCCCTTCGCACCTGCTAACGAGGCGGCTAGCATGGTGCTACCTAGCTATAGCCATGGGGCGGAGGCTAGCAACATCCCTCCGATGCTTCCTAGCTACAGTCACGGGACGGCGGCTAGCATTAGCATCCCTCTGGAGCCAGAGGCTATCCCACCATCCGGGATAGTTAGAGAGGACTGGATCAATGAGATCCTATCTCTCCCTGGTGAATCCGTGGCATGTTATTCGTCGGGTGCGGAACCCGAGGATTCACTGCCTGAGGAAGTAGACGATCAGGGCGTGGAAGACGACCAGCCAAGTTCGTCTCAACCAAACAAAGATGGCGACGCCATGCAACGTGGGTCCGAAACATTCCTCGCCACTTTCCGCGATCTGTTCGCGCGAGCGGTCAAGTCTGCCGACATCGTTACCGAGCCGGGCAATCCTCGAGATCCGGTGGTAGCCGATTTTCCACGAATGGCAGAGAGGGTCAGGGACTCCACTCTACCACCTTATCCTCACATCGAACGAGCGTTTAAGCGGGCGGAGGCGGATCCGCTACTTAAATCGTCCTCAAAGTTCAGTCAGAAGGGGGTTGACGTCTTAGCAGTCGAGGTTAGGAACCTCAACTACAAAGACTGGAAAATTCCGCAACCAGAGAGGGACGTTTTATCGTTCAACCCTAACACCAAGGTGGGGTCTCGCGATACTCCCAAACACCCTTCGCAGTGGGGCCAACAGGTGGATCGTTACGCGTGTGATGCATGGCACGCCAGTACACGCGCAGCTGGACTCGTCTCAACGGCTGGGATGATAACGGCGTACATGCGCAAGCTCTGCAGCCTATCAAACGTCGAGCAAAGCAAAGCCGCCATCGCTACAGCAGGTATCGACGGGGCCGAGTTCGGTGACGTAGTGGCCAGCGAAGCAGGTTGTGAGTACATCTTGGAAATGGAACGCATAGCTGACTCCCTGGGATCGCTGCTGTATTCCATCGCTCTAGAGTGCGGTTCTAGCGCAGCTGCCTCCACCCTTTCGCGCAGACGTCTCTGACTAGAGACAGCCGGGGTAAATGAGGAATTCTGCAAGGAGTGGATGGCCCACTCCTGCGCAGGGAACCAGGGCCTGTTTGGAACGACCCCGGACATTATCAGTAAATACAAGGCCGCCCAGGCCGAGCGCGAAACCTTGCACAAGGAGCTTCTCCCGATGATGAAGAACCCGTCTACCCCTAAGCCCGCGGTGGGCACAGGGCAGGGGGACAAGCCTGCGCGAAAGCAGAAATGGAGAGAGACTTATCCAAAAAGAGGTGGTAAAGTGGGGCGCGGGCGTGGACAGGGCTCACGTCCAAACTCCCAGTCTTCCACAGATCCAGCGGCCAAGGCGGCCAAGCCGGACAGCACAGACACTTCCAAGAAGGGAGCTGCCAAGTGACGTGTTTCGGCAGGATGTTACGACCCACACCAACAGACTGATTCCAGAGCCGTCTCCGGCGATATAGACGCTTGTTCAGGGGACACAGCGTGCGCAGGGCTGAACACTGCGCCTTTTATTTTGGTTTCTGATGCACAGTCTACTTGTTCTATTCCAAAGGTTGTGAATGTGAATAAAAGTTTTTATGTTGGTGATGATGGTGATTGCGTTTTAAAAGGTTTGAAATGCAAGTCTGATTGTCTGTCTGAATCTTTAGGTAAAGATGATGATAACAATGTAATAACATCCCTGCTGGAAATATTGGATAATAATGACATGAGCGCAAATGAGCCCCTGGGAGGGGACTATGATGCGACAATGTTTAGTCTCTCTGATGGGTCAAATGGTAATTTGGAAAGGTTCAAAACGCCAATTCCCCCATCTGGGTCTCCTTTACAAGGACGAAGCCCCCCCATGGATGCAGGGCATGGCGGGCGGGGCTTCCACAGACCCTTTACGCGCAACTTACGCGCGCTACCTGAACAGCAAGGTACAGGAGGCAACGAGACCTCTGTCACGCATGTTACACAGGTGGAAGGAATTGGTCCCGTCGGCTTCTGTTTTGGATCAGATAGCCCACGGACACCAAATCCTTTTCGAGAACGGTATTGTACCCCCGTACTTGGGAATAGTGCATACGAAACCGGGGTCGGTGGCCGAAGCACAAATCCTAGACAACGAACTCACAGAGTTACTCTCGAAAGGGGCAATCACGGTGGTTCCTCCCCTAGAAAGAGAAGACGGGTTTTACAGCCGTTACTTTCTGGTCCCGAAGAAGGATGGGGGCATGCGCCCAATCCTAGATTTGAAACCCTTCAACAAGTATGTAGAGAAGGTCATTTTCAAAATGCTACGCACACCGGTTCTGCTGTCAATGGTGACACAGTCCGATTGGCTAACTTCGGTCGACCTAAAAGATGCTTTCTATCATTGTCCGATTGCGGAAAGACACAGAAAGTATCTTCGGTTCTGTTACCTGGGTCAGTCTTACCAGTACACATGCCTCCCGTTCGGATATCGCCTCTCTCCTCTGACATTCACAAGGTGTGTGAAAGCAGCGCTCGGAGTGTTGATGCGCAAAGGTATGCGCTTGGCATGGTTCCTAGACGACCTGTTGGTGTTGGCCCGGTCGCCGGAACAAGCAATACTCCATACTCAGGAGTTGATGGAATTCATGGAGTACATGGGTTTCACTATCAACATAAAGAAGAGCGCGCCATGGCCTTCGTGCCAGGCAACGTATCTGGGTCTGAGTTTGGATACGGTATCCATGCGCGCAACCCTTACGCAAGAGAGATGGCATTCCACCAGGACCACGTTAGCACATTTCGTCCCGGGGACATATGTCACTTATCGGATGATCAGGAGGCTGCTGGGCCTTCTGGCATCGGCTCACCAAGTTATTCCTTTAGGTCTGTTGTTCATGAGGAGACTGCAATTGTGGTTCGCAGTTCACTTCTTGAAATACGGCAACGAACGCCGGTACAACAACCATCTTATCCTGGTCCCGCGCGTGGTAGCGCAGGACCTAGAGCACTGGAACAGAGCCTGCGTGGACATGTCTGGGGTCCCTATGGGCCCCAGGGGACCCGAGGTAACGATTTATACGGATGCGTCCCTCTCGGGTTGGGGGGCCATCCTTGGCTACAAAACAGCGCGAGGAGTGTGGCCGTCTGGGGAGAAGGTCCACATCAACGCGCGCGAGACGGAGACGATTTGGCTGGCTATCCAGCATTTCGCTCAGGATCTCGTAGGCCGTCACATACTGATAATGACAGACAGCATGACGGCCAAGGCCTACATCAACCGCCAAGGCGGTATGAAGTCCAAGCGTTGCAGAGAGTTGGCCATGCAAATTTGGATTTGGGTCAACAGCAACGCGCTATCAATCAGGGCGCTTCATGTTCCTGGGAAGGACAACGAAACAGCGGACATCCTTTCGAGAGGCGGCCCGCATGCGGACAATTGGAGCCTCAACCCAGCCATAGTGGCTATGATCTGGGAGAGGTTCGGGGTAGCTCAAGTGGATCTGTTCGCATTGAAACTCAATTACAAGTGCCCTCGTTGGTACTCGATGCTCCCATCCGACCTAGCGTCGTTGGGGGTCAACGCGCTTGGACTAGATCCATGGCCCGAGGAGATGCTTTACGCATTCCCCCCGCGCAGGTGCCTCCTAGACCTGGTGGTCAAGTTCGAGCGCACAGGGGGTCGGTTAGTTCTCGTGGCCCCGTACGAACCGAGCACCCCGTGGTTTCCGCGAATAGTGCCCTGGATAGTAGGCGAGCGGTTCGACGTCCTGGAGTGGGCGGACGCGCTCACGCAAGCAGGAGGGCTGCTACGGGAGGGCCCCTGGATAGGAGGCTCCCGATTAGCGGCGTGGATGCTTACAAAGCCAGGCTCTTAGCTATGGGACTTAGTGCGCAAGTGATTCGTGTCATCTTAGCGGCGCGTAAAGACTCCACGTATTCCAGGTACCAGGGGTACTGGAATCGATTTGACCAATTTTGCGCTGAACGCGACATGGACCCTTTGTCAGTAGGGATTGGCCCTATACTGACTTTTGTGGAGGTCTGTAGGAGTGATAGACTATGGTCTTTCTCCTCGGTCAAAGTCTGTGTATCGGCTCTCACGTTCTTCCGGGGGGAAGATCGAGGGTAGCACGGTTTTCACGCACCCGCTCATGACGCAGTACCTGTTGGGTGCTAAGAAGCTCTCAGCTAAGGAGCTTACGAGAGCTGAAACTTGGGATGCTTCCCTTGTTCTGCGCGCACTAGAGAAAGATCCCTTTGAACCCATGTCTACGGCAGACATGCGTTATGTCTCGGCTAAGCTGGCTGTGCTCTTGGCACTTACCACCGCAGCGAGGGGTTGTGAGCACACTGCACTCACCATCAAGGGGATGGTGTTTTCTGGTGATCTGATGGTCACGCTCTTTACAGACCCCAGCTTCGTGCCCAAAACTGTGTCTGTCCTGACGCGTAGGGCCCCGGTGGTGATACACGCGTTTCATCCGTCACCGGTGACTAGGGACGAGAAACGCTTGCACCTCTCGTGTCCTGTACGGGCTTTACGCATTTACATGCGGCGCACAGCAGATATTCGTAGGTCTGACAGGCTGCTGTTGACCTACAGAGTGAGCAAACCAGGTTATGCCCTTTCCACCCAGAGGCTAGCACACTGGCTGGTGGATGGTATTACGGAGGCGTATACCAAAGCGGGTAAAACAGCTCCTAAGCTGAAGGCGCATTCTACCCGAGGGACTGTTACGTCGATAGCTGTGTTGTCAGTTATCGACTGGGAGGTCATCCGCCAGGCGGCGGTTTGGAGTGGTAAGACCACTTTCTTACGGCATTATTACCGGCACGTTAAGGTGCGGTCGGTTGCCGACGCTGTTCTGGAGCAGGCCTCTTAGGATGCTCTCATCAGAACGCGTACCCCTTCCCACCAGGGATTTGAAGGGTTCATTGGACGGCTAGGGAACGGAGGCACGAATCCTGTCGTTGTTCAATGCAATAACCCTCTCAGCCATTTTGGAGTACGTGAAATGTAACTTTGGGTTCGCGAAGCGAACCCTAGTTATATGAACAACGACAAAATGGCTGAGAATAGAGCCGTTCTCCTCCTACCCGGGCCACAGGTGTGGTGCTCATTTAGTTGGAGATGGTTCGACTTACAAAGAGGAATAGCGCTTCCGGTGGGCGTGCCAATACGGGGTCGGTGGGAGGACATATGACCACAGGGGGTCATATTGTCCGGGATTGGCACGGGGAATGCACCTCCATCGTTTTTCTTTTTTCCAGCGAGCTATTGTGGATGATGTCACAATGCAATAACCCTCTCAGCCATTTTGTCGTTGTTCATATAACTAGGGTTCGCTTCGCGAACCCAAAGATATATTAGTATTTGTCAAAACATGTCATTAAAAGTAACAGAGCGCCCTATCCTAAATCAAGATGCTCAGTCCATATGGGCTTACATGGCACACACAAGAATTATCTCCATGTTCACAGATGCAAGACCAAATATACACATTATAGGAATACTTTAATAGAATATTTTGTATATGTTCATATATATGACATATATCTGCACAAATAACTATCATATATTACATACATCTGTACAAATAACCTATCTAATATTGAAGGCATGTATTATTTAGTGTACTGATATCCTCCCAAGACCCCCCCCCCCATTTCACACCCTGCCTGTATAGGAAGATTTCAATTTGTGTGTGTGTGTGTGTGCGTGTGTGTGTGTGTGTGAGCACGTGCATGTCTCTCTCATGCTGCTGCTGCATTTCATCCATCTGTGAGAGACAAAACAAAAATACAATATATTAATTGAATAAAAAAAGGCAAAGGCAAAAAGGCAGGTGGAATGTTTGCACACATAAAGGTGAATTCACATTCTTACAGGCATTCTGTCTTTGGCACAATGATTTAGTAATGCAACCATCCACTACAGACTTTACCAATGTATATGTTCTACCTGACATAGAGTTCAGCACATTTTGGAGAAGATCAGATTCACGTCCTTGGGCTGCAAAACAAGAGAGGAAACATCTGTGCTACAACGCAATTCTATGCTAGATATTTTCTTCCCTGGTTTTGCCCACCATATAGAGACTCATTGAAATTAATACAATCGTAAGTATCCAGGTATTCACATTCACATGAATCATCAGTTAACTTCTTCAGATTCTCTCTTGAATCCAAGTTTTGCAAATCTGATGCACTGTAGCATGTTCTCCTATCGTCTGTGTCCATTCACAAAGTTCTCGTTTCCTCCTCGCCTGTATCCATCCACCATGCTCTCTCCTCTGAGTCCATCCACCACCTCTCTTCTATCTTCAAGGATGACTCGGGTAAGGTTTGGAGACTGTGTATATGTTGGAGGGAGAGAATCCCATGAGTGCTTGGTGCATTGGAAAATGGCAAACGTGTTTGCAGGGTTGGAAAGACGCCTGAAATGCTCCGAATGCACACAATGGCCCTCTGAGGTCCACAGAGTAAAAGATGTGAGATTGCTTACTCCTGACTAAACATGTACCATTATCTCTGCCCACGATATCCTGGGTGCTGAAATGGGAAGCAGAATTGATGCTCTTCAGACAGTGCAGGACCACATTTCTTGGTTGGTTTTATAGGAAGACTGGGGCTTGTTGTACATCTGTGATTCAACCTGTCATAATCTTTGATTTCTTCAGGAATGAACTCTCTAACAATAGTCTCAACTAGAGATGAAACAGTTCCAGTACCCAAGATTTTCACGTAAAAAGCCTTGAGATTTTGTTCAGGGTTTTGACACCATTGTTGGTGGTCACTGAAACATTAAATGCCCCGTAAGCTCTGCACCATTTCTGAAAAGGAACCAGAAAAAAAAATTGTAATTCTGTCTAATAATTAGATATCCTCAATGACACCCCCCCCAAAAAAAATACACACGCACACCTAACACATATAAACATTCCTCTAGGATGCAAGGGGTAGATGTTTCTGTGTATTATACAAAGTCTGAGTCTTTAAAATGAGAATAATCTAGACAACAGCCTTTAAAATGCTATCCCAGCAATAGGAGCTAAATGTCAGATTTTGGAGTGATGAACCAACAAAAATTTCATCTTGAAAAAAAGCAAAGCACATCCCAAGCCGTCAAGTAATCGGTGTGGACCATGGGTAAGATAAAAGTTTAATGCCAAAACATGTAAGCATTTATTTTTGTGATATGTGCCTGAATAAACATGTGCAAGGTAATTATCTTGTCATTTCTGATAAACATTTTGGGATATGCTACCATTTGCTTTTTCTGAATATGCTCATCGGATGACTGTGGTTCAGCACGCCAAATAAAAATAATTTTGTTGAAGCGCAACTCTTTCCTCTGTAAAAAAAAAATCATCTAGCCTGGTTAATGCTAGCACTTTGATAATGTTACCTCTTTAACTGAAATCCATCTTTGTTCAACTCATGTCCTCAGTTTTTCATTGTCTCGTACAGACTAATTTCCTTCAATGTCCCTATTTCTAACATACAGCTTTCCTCCGTCCGGACCCAAGCAATGCTGTGAAGAAGGCTCAACAGTTCTTTCTGTTCCCTGTCTGCAAGCTTGTTCTTTCCTACAATCACAATCATTGTTCGGTAGTTTAGTCATTATTCCACAGTTTTCATTACATCTACATACAAAAAAAAACACGTTTAACTCGGGATTCCTACACATTTTCCACTTAAAAATTCCATATATTTTCTTGACCTTAATTATTTGACGGTATGTGAAGACTTGGTTGGTGTTCATTATGAACTGATAATGACTCTGCAATATGACCATCAGTTAGGCCATATCACTTCTCAGCTATAGATTATTCTTCACAGCAGCAATTAACACAGAATGAAAACGTCCATGACACTCGTGTGTGTGTGTGTGTGTGTGTGTGTGTGTGTGTGTGTGTGTGTGTGTGTGTGTGTGTGTGTGTGTGTGTGTGTGTGTGTGTGTGTGTGTGTGTGTGTGTGTGTGTGTGTGTGTGCACTTGGTGCCAGAACTCACCATTTTTAGTCCACCTGAGCCAGGCCTGTTCTCTGTGGAATGCAGAGGTGCATCTCTGCTTTTGGAAACACTTAGGTAGCCTGCGTCTCTTGTTCACTGTAAGAGATGCAGGCTACCTAAATGATGGGGTTACCTGAGTGGATACCAAGGTACTATGAAGTACTTGGTATCCACTCAGGTAACCCCATCTGAGTAGATTTTTGTTGTTGGACATAATTTAGTCCATTTAATATCATTATAAAATGGATAGCTCAAATCAAGCAATCTGATTGGTTGTCAGCTGTAGTATAATAACCATATACAATGGGGACGATGTCTAATACCTTTACACAATTCAGTATCACTCAGCGTGAGGGAGAAAATAAAGTTAATCGGAATCTATCTGATGTGGATCTTGACATGACAGACATTATAGCCGTAAGTGGCCACAAGTGCGAAACCTCTCTCCAGACCTATTGATGACCAAAACTCTGTGACTGAGAGAAAGTAGAGCAACATCCTCACCACGCCAAGGAACGCACCTCCACCTAACAAAAAATGCAAGCCTACAAGCAGTTTTCAAAGTCATCCTACTGATGCTGGACAGTTTTTCAATGGTTGCAGAATAAATGGAAACATACAAATTAATACAAATAAACAGCCAAATGATGAAATCAATCTGTGATAAAAATAGATAAATGAAATAAGCTAGTAGGTTGCATAGCAATCACCTTGCACTACGTGCAGGCAGCCAGGAGAGCCCATTTTTTTGTAAGATCAATGCTTTATGAACATGGGCCGAACAATGCCCCTTAGCTGTATACCACGTCCCACCACGCCCTGTCGTGAGCTATTGCTTAAATATATTTTAGCACTATTTAGTTGTATATGTTTTCCACTATAACGTTACGATGGTCAATTTGTGAATTTATCAACAGTCAGGTAAAAGTCGTTTGAAAAGCTGCAGGGAAATCTAGTGGTACCTGAAGATAAACTCAGTAAGTGGGAGGCCTAGCGAGACTCGCTCCAGGACCTAAGACACCTTCGTGTACCAAGACCCTACACAGCAGCTTCTCTAGCCAAGGCGGTGCAAACAGAGCTCTGCATATTCTCCAATGCATCCACCAAGGTCACTGGTGCTTGTCGCATACTTGAAGGCCATACAAGAAGACGGACAAGCTCACATTGGATTCATCATGGGGAAGTCCAAACTCATACCTCAGTCTGAACCAACCATTCCAAGACTCGACTATGTGCAGCAGTTTTGGCTGTGGAAATTGCAGGATTAATTCATGATGAACTAGACTTGAGGCCAGATTCCATCAAGTTCTACACTGACCGCAAAGTGGTCCTTGGCTACATCTACAACCAATCCAAATGCTTTTACGTCTACATCCATAATAGAGTTCAGTGTATTCACCAGAGCACAAGATCAGAACAATGGCACTATGTGCGC
Organism: Lampris incognitus; assembly: GCF_029633865.1. Classification (NCBI taxonomy): domain Eukaryota; kingdom Metazoa; phylum Chordata; class Actinopteri; order Lampriformes; family Lampridae; genus Lampris; species Lampris incognitus. The sequence goes on from NC_079214.1 coordinate 40,576,999, forward strand.
ACAGAGGATAATCCTGCTGACCATATGTCAAGGTCAGTTCCTGCTTCACACCTGGTACAAACAACATGGTTTACAGGACCCACCTTTCTGTTCAAACCTTCCAACAAACCAGAACCAGTTTGGTCATTCGATTTAGTCGAACCAGAACTAGGCGCCAAGATCCGTCCACAAGTGAGGAGCTATCTCACGCAGCTACAAGAGAGAGGCCTCAGCACAGAACGCTTTCTAAGGTTCTCCAGCTTTCTTGTCCAAGCCATATCACTCCTAATTCATATTGCAAGGACCCACAAGCCCTCCAGCAGCATGGACAAGTGTAAGGGATGGCACAAGTGTGATCTGCCTCGCACTCCAGATGAACTAAATCAAGCGAAGGAAGTCATCATCAGAGCTGTTCAGAAGAGAACTTGTTACTTGTCAGACACCATCATGCCCACGTCAAACATCAAGGCTGTCACCTGACAGAAGGTGCTGTCAGAGCAGCAGGACATTGGCTGTTGGGAGGAAAAAGGGTCATCAACTCAGTCCTACACAAATCTGTAATCTGTTGTAAATTTAGAGGAAAGATGCAAGAACAATGCATGGCAGACTTGCCACCAGAATGTCTCAAAACGTTCCCTCCCTTCACATATGTGGGCTTGGATGTCTTCAGACCCTGGTCCATCACCACCAGACATAAAAGAGGGGGACAAGCTGAGAGCAAGTGGTGGGCCATATTGTTCTGCTGCATGAGCTCCAGAGCTGTGCACATCAAGGTCATTGACTCAATGGACACTTCAAGCTGCATTAACGCTTCAAGGCATTTCTTTGCAATAAGAGGACCTGCCAAGCAACTAAGATCTGATTTTGGCACATACTTCATAGGGGCCTGCAAAGAAATTGGAATGAGCAAAGACCAACCAGACACCACTGTGCAGAGGTTCCTAAACCAACAAGGGTGCTCATGGGTATTCAACCCCCCACATGCCTTGCACATGGGTGGTTCTTGGGAATGCCCGATTGGAGTGGCCCGAATAATTCTGGACTCAATGCTTCTTGAACAGTACACCCGCTTAACCCACAAAGTCTTATGCACACTAATGGCAGAAATGACAGCAATCATAAATGCAAGGCCACTAACCCCACTTTAAAATTACCCTCAGGATCCATTCATTCTTTCACCATCAATGCTCCTAACCCAGAAAGTTGGGAGTCCAACCTCCACCAGGAGACTTTACAGACAAAGACCTCCTCACCAAGCAGTTGAGACAAGTACAAACTCTTGCCAACAAATTCTGGAATTGTTGGAGTCCAGAGTACTTGCCTACCTTGCAACTCTAAGAGAAATGGGCCAAGTCCTACCAAAACTTGCAAGAAGGAGACATTGTCCTTCTCAAAGTCAAGCAAGCTGACCGCAACAACTGGCCAATGGCTATAATTACAAAGACCTTGCCTGGAGAAAATGGAAGAGTAAGAAAGGCAGGACCACAGATCAAGGACATTCAAAGGCTTTCCTCAGACCACTTTCAGAAGTAATCTTACTTCTATCTAAAGACTGATGTTCAGAAACCTGCTTAGTTCATAGGTTGGTCAAGTAGTGACCTCACAGAGACCAGGCAGGGAGTGCGTTGCCTTTAAGGCATAATATTGGATAGACTCTTATTTTGATAATATTCTGTAGACTCTTATTTTGATAAGCGTTTGTCAAGCGTAAAGAGTTCCAAGTTCACAGAGTTCACTTCCTGTTATTCATTCAAAGAAGCCGGCTGAATCTGTAGACATGCCTTTTGCATCCACCCTAATCCACACTGTAAATGCCACAGAGGCAATGCTGTAAGTAAACAATTTCATAATTCTTAGTACTTATAAGTTAATGTAAAAAATGGTATTTACATTAAAAAGCATTTGATTTGTTTGTAATTTAAAAACGTTTTATTTACGTGTATTTACATAGGGAAGAGCACATGTTGCCAACAAAATGGTAATTGTTTGTATTCTGTCTGTCTACAGTTTTCACTCTGTCTGTGTAAGATGGTGTAAAGAGACCCAGTAAACAGCAAGTAAAGCTTACTACGACTCAAGTCATCATTTTGCAAGAAAGAGTTTAGCTAGTTGGATAGCTGCAGCTTCTATGCTGTAGTGAGAACAACATACAGACCAGGGGTGGCTAACCATGTGCCATGGAGAGCCATGTGTATGCAGGTTTTCATTCCAGCCGGACTCCACACCAGGTGATTTCACTAATCACCTGGTGTGGAGTCCGGCTTTCGATGGCATATGGTTAGCCACCCCTGATATAGCATATTGTTCATCTTTGAAATAAGTTGGCTACTGCATCGTTATGTGGGCTGCTGACTGGTATGTTTACAGGTATATACTGTCTATTCTCTAATACTTAATTAATATAAGTATTTAGTATACTTAATTATTAAAATAACGGTATCAAAAGTGGGCGTGGCTAACGGTTAAGGAGCTGGAGCCAGTGTCCGCCCCACTAGTATTTATGGCCACGGGCCGCTACTGGTTTTATTGGAAATCTGTAGTTCACAGGAGCAAATCTTTGTTCAGAGCTAAAAAGATGCTATTAAACAATAGTATTTTAATTTGAATATATTTAATTTTTGTTGATTCTACATTAATTCCGTGATTTTACATTAAAATGTCCAATATTACATGCTTCAGTCTTAAGAAGAAAAAAAGCAATTAATCACAGCAAATTGTGCAATTAATTAGTAACCCTATTATATATGTGTGTGCATGTATAGCTCATCTACACTGATATTGCACAGCAGAACCTGAGACTTTGAAACTAGCCCACTTGACTTGACTTAAGTCCTATCTATTACTCACCCTACCTTTTTATGAGCAAATATGTCAATATGTCATTAATATTTTTTTGTCAAAAATTAAAGTTGACGATGGCAAGTGATAATAACTTTGTATCCATTTAGTGACAACTTAAGGAAAATATTTATTCTCTTTTCAAGTCCAGCTGTTTAGAAATTTGTATGATGAATGCACGTGATGCTCCGTTATAACATATGTTAAGGGAAATACATACGCTGTGACCCACTTTAGGCTGTAGTTGTGAAACTTTGGATGAAACCAGTCTGGTGTTTACATTGCTCAACTAAGTTGTTCAGAGGGTCTTGCACTGTAGACGGTGAGATCGAAAAGCCAGACAATGTGAGCAAATTAAATAAATAAGTAGAAAAACAAAAAGAAAACAGAGAAATCAACTGCAGCACATTTCAAAAGAGAGAAACATGAGCTGAAAAAAGAAGGAAAACATCCATAAACTTGTTCTCAAACTCTTTATTGAGGTTATATTAGTGCAATCTATCAGTGATGTACTGGAAAATCCATAACCCTACAGTGGAATTTCACCCTTGTGTGCTGTTCCCCTTTATGAAGTGCAATCTCATAGCAGTACTACTTGCCTCTCCGCAGCTCATTTTTCAAGCTGTGTGACGTGGAATGGCCGTGTCAGAAAAATAGAGGTGTTGACTGGAGGAGGCCCCATTCTTATGCTATTTATCCATCCGAATGTCTTGTTGCACAGTCGAATTGCCCACACTGTTAAATAAGAATCTGCACCATCACAAATCCAGTCTGTGATTGATTAACTAAGCCTGCTCAAGTTTCAGTTTATCAAGTTTCAGTTTCATTAGCCATATGTAGGCTAACACAGGGTTGACAATACGATGAAATGTGCTGGACAAGAGTCAGGTCAGCTCAGGAGTAGTAAAGAAAAACAAAAACAAAATTAAAAACAAACTTAAATAAGGGATAAAATATAAAGAATGTAAATAAGATACACATTTTATATAAATATTATATAAGAGCAGTACGGATCTATGTACTTAAAATTGACAAGCGATTTGCACAGAGGGTATGTATCAGTCCTGGTTCAACAGCTGCACTCTGTGGAATAGTGCAATTTGTATCTAAACAGTGCAGACAGCAGTGTCTGGTCCTGGGTACAACGTTAAACTGCAACCGTCGGGTCATCGGCGACTAAACCGGAACCCCCACTTCAACCCTTGAGTTGTTGTGAGGAGGGTGTGTGGACACCCAACAGGATTAAAAACAAAACCTGTCAAAGGGCAGATGAGTTCCTCTGTGAACCAACGGCCATCCATACCTGGAGAGGAGATAGGGACCACCATGTACTCCCCCTACTGAAACGCAATGATGGCTCAGCCGAGACTTGTTGAGGCATCAGCTGTGCTCCTACGACCTCTATAGGTTACGGAACTGATGATGATGATACAGACAGCGGGTGAGCAGATATGCAATGAGAGGTATCTAATTTTGTGAGTTCAGAAGACTGATGCCCTGGTGATAAAAAAAGAGGCTCAAAAACAACGGCTGATTTTTCCTGTCACCATGGTTTTCCATGCCTAATAATGCACATCAACGTTTATGTTGGAATACAATGATATGCGCGTGCAGATATTTTGTTTTGTGATTAAAAAGGTTTAGGACAGTAGTCATTAGTTAAGTTGTATTGATGCATGCTCAAGAATCCAGGTAAGGAAATCCCCGAAAGTTGAATCAATTCATTTGGACATAACATTTATTGGGATAAACGTTTAATCCCTCATTTAAGTGAGTTCATCAGTCTCATGTGACTGCAGGTATCCCCCAATCTTATATACAGCACAGTTGCATAACGAGTGAAACCAACGATCGGTTTCGTATGCAAATTGCCGTGACCATTAACTAGAGTTACAATGGCCGTGTACTATTCACCGAGGATTGGCGAATCGTTGCAATCACAGCATTGTAAGATGGCGACAAATGTACTCCCCCCCCCCCCGGTTACTATTTGGTTTTATTTGAAAATAGCACTAAAATAGCACTGTGCCTCCTGATTTTGACTCACACACTCTCTACTGCACGCCATGCCCATTTCGGGGCTAGGGGGCTATGGTGAGCCTGGAAATTAACAAATGCTTCCAGGCAGGGGCGGATCTACAGGGTGGCAAGGGGTGGCAGCTGCCACCTCTGGGACACAGTCTTGCCGCCCCTGTTGCCACCCCATTTATAAATCAGATAATATGTTTTTAAAGTATATTTTATGTAAATGCATGGTGAAGGTCAATGAGACCCGCACCAAACTCATCTCAAACAGAAGTCGCCGATTTAGAATCCCCCTCCCCCTCACAGGCGCAGATCTACAGGGTGGCAAGGGGTGGCAGCTGCCACCTCTGGGACACAGTCTTGCCACCCCTTTGCCACCCCAGGAAAAAATCTCTAGATCCACCACTGCTTCCAGGTGACAGAAAAACCACCTTGTGCCCAACGCAGTTGTCACTACATCTGTGTTAGTGCTACCGCCGGCCTTGCGCCGTCCACAAACTAGAGCCCTATTACAATGATAGTATTGCAGCGAATTCGGGGGGCAGTCTGGGAGACCGTCGCCACAGCCGGGACGCCAACCCGTGTCTCCCACTCGGCAAGCGACAACGTTAACCAGTCGACTAAAGGGTCCGACCCGTTAGCCAAGGGCCAACGTGTCTACTTATCCATGCACGTTACAGTATGCTCAACTTTGAGGCAAAACTTGAGCTGGGATCGATCCAATCAAATATCTGTGCGGGTGCCGATACTGACTTAATTCACTCATCGGATATCAGATTGACATTACTGATCCATGACCCATCCAGATTCCATAGTCTGATTGTTTTTTTATGAATTATAAGTATGTAATAATGCAGTTTTAAGCCCATAGACAAAATGGTATAAAAAAGTTCAGGTAGTATGCACCCCCCCCCCCCATCCAACCATCCATCCACCATCCGAACCGCGTATCCTGCTGTCAGGGTCGCGGGGATGCCAGAGCCTATTCCAGCAGTCTTTGGACGGCAGGCGGGGATTTTCTTTTTTTTTTTTTAGTGTGGGGACGTGGGACACAAGCGCTTTAATTGCCGGCATAAAGACTGGGAAGCAGTGTTGACTGATAAATCGTATTTTCGTCGTCATCACGACATGAACATGCACGATAAATACATCGCAAAAGACTGCCTGAAACACGATGAATAAGAAAAATGTTATTTATGGACACGCGGTTTCCGGTTCCGGTTGCCAGCGGTGGGCGGTTTGCTTGAAGCTCTGGCTACTTTTTTTTTTTATTTCGACCATTTTTAACAGTTCCGTGAGACCCTTGGTTTAATTTTTGGTTTGTCTATTTTATGGATTTTTACCCGATCATCGATTGCATCAATTGAGATGTGCAAATTTGCGTCGGTCAGGTCAAGTCGGCAACAGCACAGCAAAAGTGTGGATCTACTGTTGTCCTACTGCAAAGAACCCGGCAACATGCTCAGGGGCATGGCCAAGAGAAACGGTGCGGGTAATGGCAACGACGTGAGTAAAGGCAACGTGGACCAGTTAAAAGCATTAAGTGATACATTTTCAGCTGCTAGGAAAACGATCGGCGAACAACAAGAAATTGACGAACAACAAGAAATTCATCAGCTAAAACAATCGCCCCAAGACCAACAGGACAAACAAAGCCTTCTTGATGACATGGTAAAGGAAATTAGCCATAAAGGAACTGAGTAGTGAGAGGGATAGTAAAATTGTCCTTCTAGACAACCGCATGGATGACTTGGAACAATATATGAGGATGAACGACACTATTGTCTGTGGTTTGGGGGTTAAATGGCAGTACGCCACGGTACTGAGACCGGAGCTAAAATCTAATTATTATGGCTGGTTTATCCTTACTGTTTTTCCTAGAGAGAGGGTGACATGCTTCGAGGGGAAAAAAAGGAATTTAATCCATTTTGGAATAAGGCTGTAACATAACAAAATGTGGGGAAAGTGAAGGGGCGTGAATACTTTCCGGATGCACTGTATATGCCAACTTCCAAAACTTCAAAGAATATCTAAGTCAAGAATCCATTCAACGTTATCGCTATATCGTGGATTAGCCCAGAGAAAGGTGTTAACTTTGAATTACCCGGATACGAATTGTCTTATAAGAATAGGAGGAACAAAAATGGAGGGTGAGTTAAACTGTATGTAAGCAACAGCCTCCATTACAAGGTGGTAGAAGTTATGTCAATAGCTGTTGATGATGTTCTGGAATGTATCACAATTGAAATCTGTATGGAAAAAAAATAAAATAATGTAATTGTAAGTTGTATATACAGATTACCGGGATCAAATATTGATATATTTAAGAACTGGATAGAAGAAACATATTCAAAATCAATACAAAATTATATGTTTATGTGTGGGGATTTCAATATAGACCCGTTAAATCCAAATAAGCACAACAAGAAGAGTTCATTAACACAATGTATAGTTTGGGTTTATATCCTAAAATCACTAGACCTAGCAGAATCACACCACACTGTGCCACCTTAATAGACAATATATTCACAAACATTATAGAAGGCCACACTGGGAGTGGGCTTTTAATAAATGACATCAGTGACCATCTACCAGTTTTTACAGTCTATGACTGTAATTTTAGGAAGAACAAAGTTTCCAACAACATTAGTGAGAACAGAGGAATTCATCAATGCTTTCAAAAATGAATTACGGACACAACTGGAATATAGTATACAAAGAAAAAGACACTGAAAAAGCTTACGATTCATTCCTAAACATATTTTAAATCCTTATATGATAAAAACTGCCCAATAGAGCAATTCAACAGTAAACAGAAATATAAAGATAGTCCATGGATCACAAAGGGACTACGTAACGCTTGCCATAAAAAATAAGCTTTTATAAAGAATTCATAAAGTGCAGAACCATTGAAGCAGAAATAAAATACAAAAAAATATAAAAACAAGCTAACTTACATTATAACGATATGCAAGAAGGAATACTATAACAGAGTTAGACACCAATAAAAACAGCACCAAAGTTATATTGAATGTGTTGAACAGTATAATTAGAAACTGATCTAGAAGCCCAAGCTGCCCTCAGTATTTTACAGATAATGATAAGATTATGAATAACATGTAAGACGTGGTCAATGGCTTCAACAAATTCGTTGTATATGTGGACCCAAAGCTGACAGAAAAATCAATGACACACAAACAAACAGCGGGGAATGATAGTGAATATGGAGACAGAAACCCAAGTTAAATTTTTCTTAGAGCAGTAGAAGAGAAGGAAATCATGGACATTGTAAACAAATGTGAGAACAAAAAAAATCTACTGACTGGAATGATATTGATATGACAATAGTTAAGAAAGTAATCAAAGGTATTGCAAAACCACTAACCCACATCTATAACATGTCCTTTCAATCTGGTAAAGTTCCAAGCAAAATGAAAATCGCAAAAGTCATACCCTTATATAAAACCGGAGATAGACACCAATTTGCTAACTATAGACCGATTTCATTATTGTCACAATTCTCCAAAATATTGGAAAAATTATTTGCTGCTAGACTAGACAAATTCATTGAGAAACACAATCTGCTGACTGATAGGCAGTATGAGTTTCGACCAAACAGATCCACATCTCTGGAGTTCATTGAATTGAAGAAATAACTAATTGCATAGACCAAAAAAAGTTTGCTGTAGGAATATTTATAGATCTGAAAAAAGCGTTTGACACCATTGATCACAATAGAGTAATATACCAATTGGAAAGGTATGGTATCAGAGGGGTGGTGCAGAATTGGCTAAGAAGCTATTTAAGTAACAGACAGTAGTTTGTAATGATAGGTGAACATAAATTGTCATGCATGGATATTACTTGTGGTGTACCTCAGGGGTCGGTTTTAGGGCCAAAACTGTTCATTATGTACTTAAATAATATGTATATGCAAGATGTCAAAAATATTGAAATTTGTTTTATTTGCTAATGACATGAATATATTTTGTTCTGGTGAGAATTTACAGCAGCTTTTGGAGCTCACCACAATAGAAATGGAACATTTAAAAAGGTGGTTTGACAAAAAACAAATTATCCTTAAAGCTGGACAAAACAAAGCTTGTTGTTTGGAAATCAATTAATAAATAGAAAAGTAAAAGTAGTATGTTTCGTGTTCTCATGAATGACGCAGGGTTAGTACTCATAACCTGGTTTATTAACCAACACGACGAGGATGCAACGTGTAGCTGGCATCCAGCACTATCGCTTCGCGGGCCCTCACCCGGTAACCTGTATAACTGTGTGTTCCTCAGTACGGTGTCTGCAGTGGCTCAATAAACATCATCAATGACACAGTCACTGATCTACATCCCCCTTTCTTAGCTCATGCTCATACCATAACAAAACCATGTTGTCAATTATCAATACTTGCTGAATAACATATATTGAACAAACCTTCAAATAACATACATTAAATAACTTCAATAATCACAAGAGTGAGAATTATCAAATGCAAAGAAAACAATTTGCCCTTAATGAATAATATGAAAATAGTTGTCTCAGCAAAGCATATAGTTATACTTTAACACTAAATGAGGTCTTTTATATGTGAAGATACCTGAAACGAAACCCAAAGACCTCAATGTCAGCTCTTAGCAAATCAGAGAATTAACTTAAATGACATAACCTTCAAAATTTTGAGCTGACAAATTGACTCAATCTTTGTTCTTAGGATTTGGCTTGCTGACACGACCATAGCGTGTTGTGTACAGACTTCCAGTTGTCTTAGCAGGTAGCACAGCTGTAGGTGTTTTCATATGTGACTGTTCAGTGTCCAGCGTGTTGTGTGACACTTTTGTTGGAGTGTGCTGGTTGTTAAGTTCATGTCCACTGTCCTGACAGTCACTGTCGTCTGGGTAGCACTGTGCTGGAGCAGGCTCGACAACCAGCAGAATGTGGCGCCTATTTCTCCTGTACAGCTTTCCTTCTGAGTGAATGAGATAGGATCTGGGCTCCTTGCAGATCTCCTTTACCATGCCTGTTCGACTGTAGCCTTGAGGGGTCTGCATTCTGATAACTTGTCCTTCCATCAATGGTTGAAGAGATCGGCTCGTTCTGTCATAGTACAACTTCTGTGTCAGTCTTTTGTTAAGAAGCTGAGCCTTTACCTCCAGTGGCTTGTACACCTCTGGTTCAAGCAGCTTTCCTGAGACTGGCAAAGTGGTGCGTGTTTGCCTTGACATCAGTCTTTGTGCAGGGGATCCAAGTTTTGTGTCACGTGGTACATTTCTGAGATTTAACAGATGAGAAAGATTGAGGATACTCTGGGCTGCTCGTGACATGAGTGAAGTCCCAATGTGTAGCAAAGTCCTTAAAGCGCTGACTTGTGAACTGTCTACCATTGTCAGTTATGAGTGTGTGTGGTGCCCCATGAACTGAGAAATGTCTTTTGAGTTTGGTGATGACTGTTGCCGATGTAGCATCATGGAGCAGATCAATCTCATACCAGCCTGAATATGAGTCTACCAAAACTAGGTACAGCTGATTACGCCACTCAAAGATGTCTGTTGCTACAGTGGACCAGGGAAGATCTGGCACCGGGTGTAGCTGGAGTTGTTCTTTCTGCAGTGTTAGGCCATCAACATAGAATGTATCATCAGCAATATTATCAGCTTGGTCAGGTTCAATCTGGTGAACAGCTCTCCTGAATTTTAGCTTGTTGTGGCCCTGTTGTACAGATCTACAACATCTTTTAAAGTGATTCCATTTTTTACAGGCGTTGCACTGTTGACCAAAAGCTGGGCATTTGTCTCTCCTGGCCGCATGACTGCCTCCACAGTTGTTGCAGTTAGTAATGCTCTGTTTGACATATTTTTCTGATTGATTGTCCACTTTGTCTCTATCATGCTTTTTTATTCTCATGAATTTAGGTTGGACTGCATCAACATTTGTAGCATAATGCTGTTGTGAGGCTAGTGTCTTGTTGTGCTCTTCCGTCATCTCATGTATTTGACAGACAGAGACTGCTTTGGCTAGCGTCAAGTCACTATCACGCAATAGCACTTTCCTCAGATTGTCATTATTTATGCCACAGACAAATCTGTCCCGAACGAGCTCTTCACATAGATCTCCAAAGTTGCATCTTTTTACTTTTATTCTCAAGTCACTGACATATGATTCAATGGACTCACCAGCCCTCTGACTGCGTGTGTTGAACTTGTGTCTTTCCATTGTAATGTTGGACCTTGGGCTGCATATCTCACGAAACTTTCTTTTCAGGCATTCGGGATCCTCCTTGGAGTCAGCGGGAACGAGGACTTGTCCTCCCTCGCCGGGTGCTCTCCCTTCTGCTGCATACACAAAAGACCGTTCGTGTTCAATGGCCTCTGGTCCTGCTAAGTTGAGGAGAATGTATGCACGGGTGCGGGCTGGCTTGTCAGAGTGACGCTGCCGCCGCGACGAAAATGTCATATTCCTGTTCGAAGATCCGCCAGTTTTCACTGATGTTGCCATCAAAGACGAGAGGGTCGGGCCGCCGAAATCCGTCCGCCATGTTCGCTGATTAGCTCCGTAGGCTAGGTGGCTCCGTTGTCCTCGCCAGAAAAAAGAAAAAGTATCGGCGGAAAAAATCTGCGTGAAAGTTCCAAAATCTTCCGCTTCTGACACCATGTTTCGTGTTCTCATGAATGACGCAGGGTTTGTACTCATAACCTGGTTTATTAACCAACACGACGAGGATGCAATAAGACGACATACGTGTAGCTGGCATCCAGCACTATCGCTTCGCGGGCCCTCACCCGGTAACCTGTATAACTGAGTGTTCCTCAGTACGGTGTCTGCGGTGGCTCAATAAACATCATCAATGACACAGTCACTGATTTACAGTAGTGATAGACAATATCCAACTAGAACGAGTTTATGAAAATACATTTCTAGATGTGATACTAGACCGTAAAATCTGCTTGAAACTTGACATAACATACACTACCGTTCAAAAGTTTGGGATCACCCAAACAATTTTGTGTTTTCCATGAAAAGTCACACTTATTCACCACCATATGTTGTGAAATGAATAGAAAATAGAGTCAAGACATTGACAAGGTTAGAAATAATGATTTGTATTTGAAATAAGATTTTTTTTACATCAAACTTTGCTTTCGTCAAAGAATCCTCCATTTGCAGCAATTACAGCATTGCAGACCTTTGGCATTCTAGCTGTTAATTTGTTGAGGTAATCTGGAGAAATTGCACCCCACGCTTCCAGAAGCAGCTCCCACAAGTTGGATTGGTTGGATGGGCACTTCTTTGAGCAGATTGAGTTTCTGGAGCATCACATTTGTGGGGTCAATTAAACGCTCAAAATGGCCAGAAAAAGAGAACTTTCATCTGAAACTCGACAGTCTATTCTTGTTCTTAGAAATGAAGGCTATTCCATGCGAGAAATTGCTAAGAAATTGAAGATTTCCTACACCGGTGTGTACTACTCCCTTCAGAGGACAGCACAAACAGGCTCTAACAGGTACTATTTAATGAAGATGCCAGTTGGGGACCTGTGAGGCGTCTCAAACTAGAGACTCTAATGTACTTATCTTCTTGCTCAGTTGTGCAACGCGGCCTCCCACTTCTTTTTCTACTCTGGTTAGAGCCTGTTTGTGCTGTCCTCTGAAGGGAGTAGTACACACCGGTGTAGGAAATCTTCAATTTCTTAGCAATTTCTCGCATGGAATAGCCTTCATTTCTAAGAACAAGAATAGACTGTCGAGTTTCAGATGAAAATTCTCTTTTTCTGGCCATTTTGAGCGTTTAATTGACCCCACAAATGTGATGCTCCAGAAACTCAATCTGCTCAAAGAAGTGCCCATCCAACCAATCCAACTTGTGGGAGCTGCTTCTGGAAGCGTGGGGTGCAATTTCTCCAGATTACCTCAACAAATTAACAGCTAGAATGCCAAAGGTCTGCAATGCTGTAATTGCTGCAAATGGAGGATTCTTTGACGAAAGCAAAGTTTGATGTAAAAAAAATCTTATTTCAAATACAAATCATTATTTCTAACCTTGTCAATGTCTTGACTCTATTTTCTATTCATTTCACAACATATGGTGGTGAATAAGTGTGACTTTTCATGGAAAACACAAAATTGTTTGGGTGATCCCAAACTTTTGAACGGTAGTGTATGTGTGAGCAAAGCTGGCAAGGAGCATTGCAGTCAGGGGAAAAGCAAGTCACATTCTGGATCATAAATCATTGCTCACTCTGTATTGTTAATTTTATTTTACCATATCTGATCTACTATGGCTGCACGGTGGTGCAGTGGTTAGAACGGTCGCCCCACAGCAAGAAGGTCGTGGGTTCGAGCCCCAGGGTCGTCCAACCTTGGTGGGTCATCCCGAGTCGTCTTCTGTGTGGAGTTTGCATGTTCTCCCTGTGTCTGAGTGGGTTTTCTGGGGCTCCGGTTTCCTCCCACAGTCCAAAGACATGTAAGTCAAGTGACTTGGTCAAGTGACTGTATATATACACTCACCGGCCACTTTATTAGGCACACCTGTCCAACTGCTCATTAACGCAAATTTCTAATCAGCCAATCACATGGCAGCAACTCAATGCATTTAGGCATGTAGACATGATCAAGACGATCTGCTGCAGTTCAAACCGAGCATCAGAATGAGGAAGAAAGGTGATTTAAGTGACATTGAACGTGGCATGGTTGTTGGTGCCAGACGGGCCGGTCTGAGTATTTCAGAAACTGCTGATCTACTGGGATTTTCACGCACAACCATCTCTAGGGTTTACAGAGAATGGTCCGAAAAAGAGAAAATATCCAGTGAGCGGCAGTTCTGTGGGCGAAAATGCCTTGTTGATGCCAGAGGTCAGAGGAGAATGGCCAGACTGGTTCGAGCTGACAGAAAGGCAACAGTAACTCAAATAACCACTCATTACAACCGAGGTATGCAGAAGAGCATCTCTGAACGCACAACACATCGAACCTTGAGGCAGATGGGCTACAGCAGCAGAAGACCACACCGGGTGCCACTCCTGTCAGCTAAGAACAGGAAACTGAGGCTACAATTCGCACAGGCTCACCAAAATTGGACAATAGAAGATTGGAAAAACGTCGCCTGGTCTGATGAGTCTCGATTTCTGCTGCGACATTCGGATGGTAGGGTCAGAATTTGGCGTCAACAACATGAAAGCATGGATCCATCCTGCCTTGTATCAACGGTTCAGGCTGGTGGTGGTGGTGGTGTAATGGTGTGGGGGATATTTTCTTGGCACACTTTGGGCCCCTTAATACCAATTGAGCATCGTGTCAATGCCACAGCCTACCTGAGTATTTTTGCGGACCATGTCCATCCCTTTATGACCACAGTGTTCCCATCTTCTGATGGCTACTTCCAGCAGGATAACGCGCCATGTCATAAAGCTCGAATCATCTCAGACTGGTTTCTTGAACATGACAATGAGTTCACTGTACTCAAATGGCCTCCACAGTCACCAGATCTCAATCCAATAGAGCACCTTTGGGATGTGGTGGACCAGGTGATTCGCATCATGGATGTGCAGCCGACAAATCTGCGGCAACTGCGTGATGCTGTCATGTCAATATGGACCAAACTCTCTGAGGAATGTTTCCGGTACCTTGTTGAATCTATGCCACGAAGGATTAAGGCAGTTTTGAAGGCAAAAGGGGGTCGAACCCGGTACTAGCAAGGTGTACCTAATAAAGTCGCCAGTGAGTGTATATACATATATATATATATATATATATATATATATATATATATATATATATATATATATATATATATATATATATATATATATATATAATTACCATATATACAGTGCATCCGGAAAGTATTCACACCCCTTCACTTTCCCCACATTTTGTTATGTTACAGCCTTATTCCAAAATGGTTTAAATTCCTTTTTTCCCCCTCATCAATCTACATACAATACCCCATAATGACAAAGCGAAAAAGGTTTTGTAGAACTTTTTGCAAATTTATTAAAAATAAAAAAACTGAAATATTGCATGTACATAAGTATTCACACCCTTTACTCAGTATTTGGTTGAGGCACCCTTGGCAGCGATTACAGCCTCAAGTGTTCTTGGATATGAAGCTACAAGCTTGGCACACCTATATTTGGGGTATTTCTCTCATTCTTCTCTGCAGATCCTCTCGAGCTTTGTAAGGTTACATTGGGAGCGTCGCTGCAGAGCTATTTTCAGGTCTTTCCAGAGATGTTCAATGGGGTTCAAGTCTGGGCTCTGGCTGGGCCACTCAAGGACATTCACAGACTTGTCCCAAAGCCACTCCTTCGTTGTCTTGGCTGTGTGCTTAGGGTCATTGTCATGTTGAAAGGTAAACCTTCGCCCTAGTCTGAGGTCCTGAGCGCTCTGGAGCAAGTTTTCATCAAGGATCTCTCTGTACTTTGCGCCATTCATCTTTCCCTCGATCCTGTCTAGTGTCCCAGTTCTTGCCGCTGTAAAACATCCCCACAGCATGATGCTGCCACCACCATGCTTCACTGTAGGGATGGTATTAGCAAGGTGATGAGAGGTGCCTGGTTTCCTCCAGATGTGACGTTTGGCATTCAGGCCAAAGAGTTCAATCTTGGTTTCATCAGACCAGAGAATCTTGTTTCTCATGGTCTGAGAGTCCTTTAGGTGCTTTCTGGCAAACTCCAAGCGGGCTGTCATGTGCCTTTTACTGAGCAGAGGCTTCCGTCTGCCCACGCTACCATAAAGGCCTGATTGGTGGGGTGCTGCAGAGATGGTTGTCCATCTGGAAGGTTCTCCCATCTCCACAGAGGAACGCTGGAGCTCTGTCAGAGTGACCATCGGGTTCTTGGTCACCTCCCTGACCAAGGCCCTTCTCCCCCGATTGCTAAGTTTGGCTGGGCGGCCAGCTCTAGGAAGAGTCCTGGTGGATCCAAACTTCTTCCATTTACAAATGATGGAGACCACTGTGCTCTTCGGGACCTTCAAAGCTGTAGAAATTTTTTTGTACCCTTCCCCAGATCTGTGCCTCGATACAATCCTGTGTCGGAGGTCCACAGACAATTCCTTTGACTTCATGGCTTGGTTTCTGCTCTGACATGCACTGTCAACAGTGGGACCTTATATAGACAGGTGTGTGCCTTTCCAAATCATATCCAATCAATTGAATTTACTACATGTGGACTCCAATCAAGATTTAGAAACATCTCAAGGATGATCAGTGGAAACAGGATGAACCTGAGCTCAATTTTGAGTGTCATAGCAAAGGGTGTGAATACTTATGTACATGCAATATTTCCGTTTTTATTTTTGATAAATTTGCAAAAATTTCTACAAAACCTTTTTCACTTTGTCATTATGGGGTATTGTCTGTAGATTGATGAGGGGGAAAAAAAGGAATTTAATCCATTTTGGAATAAGGCTGTAACATAATAAAATGTGGGGAAAGTGAAGGGGTGTGAATACTTTCCGGATGCACTGTCTAAACACACACACACACACACACACACACACACACATATATATATATATATATATATATATATATATATATATGTATATATATAGAGGGTAATTTGGAGAGAAAAAAATATAGTTAGACTGTTTAAGTCAATTAACACATTAAAGGACTTGCCATATCAATTTGTACTCCGACATCTGATGATATGTGAAGCCTCCTTAAACTACAGTTCAAATAAATTGCTTTGGAATACATTTAAATTTAACACATTTTTGATTGTATTTTTTGCTCTTAATAAGCAGTGCTGTGTGGTTTATTACAGCCTCATGTGACCTTACACATAATACCAACGGCAAACAACAACAACTATAATAATGATAATATTGATGATAATAATAATAATAATAATAGTCAAGAAAAAATAACTCTTTTATTGCTATCGGTCAGTATTGGTATCAGCTTGTATCCAAATTCAGGTATTGGAACTCAAAAAAAGTGGATCGGTGCCTCTCTAATGTTAGTACGATAAACTTTGAGACAAAACATGTTCACAAAGTAGGTTTTTTTAAGCTATATAGATGATTACATTGTTGGAGTTTGGCACATAAGACAATAAGCAGTGTGGTTGTGGGGAATAGTTTGATCATCAAAAGAATGAAATAATTTTCTGATCGCTGTCCAAAAATGTCCACACACAGTAAACAATTTCGATTAAAAAAAAACAATGTAATCAAATGCTTAATCATCAGAAGCAGAATACTTTTTTTAATTTATTTTTTATTATTATTTGCTCAATTTTACTCTGCTCTGAAATAAGTGCTGACTTGATTTGTGTTTTGTATCTATTTTCTTTGTGACCTTGACATAGTTCAGCGTTGTCCCGGGCAGAACATAACAGTGTCAAACAGTAATACACCAAAAATTCAAAGCCATTAGGAAATTGACTTCAGACAAAGTTGTTTCCCTTTCCCACCTACACTTCTCGCCCACATTTTGCACATCTCTTGGGCTTCAAAGTTCTACTCTGTGTGCCTTCTAAACTCTGCCTTTGAACCCCTCCCCTACAAGACAAAAAGAGCTTTCTGAAGAAATAATGGCTGTTTATATTGAGTGCGATGTGAGGAGCTGTCAGGCTCTTCCTTTAAGTTGATTTGCAGGCGTGTCAGTGAAGAGTACGGGACTCGAAGAGGGGAATCATGGATTGTCAGAAATCAATTCTCTAGGCTGCTCTCCGGGGAGTGCTCCAGTCATCGCCAACAATAGGCAAGATGAATAAACCAAATCTCCTGGAGAGCATGTAATAATCCTGAACATAATGGCTTTGCTATATAGGATAATTCAATCTGAGCTTGAAAAAGGCAACTGTTGATCAGTGCTAAATTGAATATTTCAGATGTGTGCTTTTTGTGAAGATCCCCAAGCACTCTCCCCACCTGACAACCCATCCCTTCCCTCAGCAACCACTTCTCTCCGATCCAACCTCTCTACCACTCAATCAACCTTTTTTCCTTGCAATTCAGAAGAGCTATAAGAAATCAAGTAGGCTGAACCCACAGATGGATGACATCGTGTGTTTCATCTCTCCCCGCTTTACATTTTCTTTGGGCTCATTACCACACCAGTATAAGCTCTCAGCTCTGAGTCGGCAGCAGAACTCGTTTGCCTTGCATACATCCCGCAGCACCTCTATGTCAATAAGCTCAGCAGCTAAACAGTTCAAACAACAAAAGTTTAATGAGCAACAAAGCAACAATGTACCTAAGGGTATGGTATTTTTCTCCACTCTTTTTGTCTCAGCTGTAGCTGTAATGCTATTGTCTGAGAGCTACTTGTTGTCTCCTCTCACCACTGTAATGTGACATTGTAGGTCTTTCCATAGTCATTATTTCAAAATCTGTTTGTAGCAGGGTGTACACTTCAGTTTCTGTGACATTACATTAAAGACTGTGTCTTTGTTGGAGTGCAGCGGTAATTTAACCTGTCTCAAGCCATTTACGCTGCCTGGAGACAGGTGAGGCCACAACCCACTCCATCACAAAGACATTTGCTGAAAATACAAAAGAATGTTTTTTTTCATTTCAATTATTGGGGACATTTTCTCCAAAATGTTCACTGTCACTGAGGAGATGTTTAGCGAACATGACATGAGTTACTGACAAATAGGACACTGATTTAAGTTGTGATTGTTGTATATAGTTACACAGTTTAAGCAGTATTGTGCATTTTTATCGAGGGTCAGCTTGACTGAAATTTTGTTGTTGCAATTACAGACATTGTCATGTAAATGCATTTGATTGGCTCATGGAAAGTGTATGAGTACCAAAGGGTGCATATAACCTGTTGCTCAGTTAATGGCTGACATTCAGGGTAAGCTGTGCCACGGTAACAAAGTAAGCCATGCTTGTTGTTCTATATGTGCTTGAATAAATGAGAAGAACTTCATTTTGCAGGTTTCTTATTCTTTTGGATGAGAATACATGACAGTGATGAGATAAAATCCATTCATCCATCCATTGTCCGAACCGCTTATCCTGCTCTCAGGATCGCTAGGATGCTGGAGCCTATACCAGCAGTCATTGGGTGGCAGGCAGGGAAACAACCTGGACAGGCCGCGTTGCCATCACACACACACACACACACACACACACACACACACACACACACACACACACACACACACACACACACACACACACACACACACACACATTCATACCTAGGGGCAATTTAGTATGGCCAATTCATCTGACCTACATACCTTTGGACAGTGGGAGGAAACCAGAGGAAACCCACGCAGACACGGGGAGAACATGCAAACTCCACACAGAATGACCCGGGATGACCCCCAAGGTTGGACTACCCCAGGGCTCGAACCCAGAACCTTCTTGCTGTGAGGTGACCGCGCTAACCACTGTGTCACCGTGCTGCCCATGAGATAAAATATTATATTAAATTGTTCAGTTTGTGCTATAAGCAGTTTAGAAATTATGACAAGGTGTGATTTGCCAGAATTTTGCTGATATGGTGGGGGTTGCAAAAAAAGGTCAGGAAGGGTTTGTTGCCTCTGGCTGTAGTGACTTGTGAAGTTATAGTGAACTTATCTCCAAACTGTAATTCAGCCAGAGAAAAAAAGAAAAAAACTTTCTGGAATTGTTATAATCCCACTAAAACAAACGACATTTCTAATATGTGAGCAACTGATACATTTGGCTTTAGTTTCTGTGTTATAAAGCAAATATATGTATATATCAACCCATGCTCAGTAATCCAGGTGTACAATCCCAGGAAGATGATTCCAGCTATTCACTAATCCTTTGAGAATAGTACACATGACCACTGCGACTCTAACAAGAAGAGTGCACGCCGTAGAGTGCAGATCCCTGCCAGGTGTATCTCCCCTTCTCTGGTGCTCGGCGACAAACCAGCTGAGGAGTTAGCATTCAATTGCAGTATAAAATGGCGTTTTCAAAGGTTTTGAATCACCGCAACCACAATAAATCCCTGATAATACACTCATAACTGCACAAAAAAGAAAAAAAATATTAGGCTGACAGGCCCAGTAGAATGCGAGATCAGCAGCGGATAGATACACAGACAGAACCAGTGTTTTTGCTACCATTATAAGACTTTTGCACAATGCCCAAGTCGATTGAATGGGAAATATGGGGGAAAAAGTTAATATGCAATACTAAAAAAAATCTACCCAATAACGTTTTGTCTGTGGGTGTGTAGCCTCCTAGGTGGACCCTCGCATGAATGCAACCAAGTTTAAGATTAACTTGCACTTTCCGAAAAGACAAGGTTTGCTATGTGACCATTTTGGTTGCAGTCTAGTAGCTCTGCTTTCACTAATGTTCTGGAAAACCACAGTCAGGTCAGCACTAGTTGAGAGAGACAGAGAAGCAAAAAATGTTGCAAAACAACAATGATAAGCAGGATAAAAAACAACATGATCAGTAACATAAGATTCACAGAATCCAAATCATCTTAGTACACTCCCAAAAATCAGCTCATCATCCCCTAAACAGCAAAGCACATCTTTACAACACCACACACTGGAAAAACTTTCCAGATTTTTCATCATTCTGTAACAATAAAAGGTAACACTTTATGTAAGTGTCTGTTTCCTTTTTCTGTTGAGAAGATAACTGAGACTTTTGTGAGTCTCAAGGTACTGCTGGCCTTTCAATCTGAATGAATTAATGAATGATTTATTGTGGTCATACGTTTGTGTTCATATGCGACAGAGGGAAAAAAAGAAAAACATCATTGTACATATTTATGTCAGTCCATTTCACACAACAAAACTCAATCAATCAATGACCAAAAAAGGAATAAGCCTAAGGCTTATTGTTGCCTGTGCTATACAGTTACTATACTATATAGTACAATTTCAACTCATCATTAAGACCATTCCATAGCTTGACTCCCCCAAAACTGAAACACATCTGTATTTTACATTGGTTCTCACTTTACATGTTTCAAAAATACACAACCCTCTTAAATTATAGTTTCCTTCTTTTAATTTAAAAAGTTGTTTGATACAAACAGGAAGGCTTTTACTTCTAGCTCGAAAAAGTATTTCCAATGTTTTTAATAACATAATATCTAATAATTTTAAGGTGCAGGACCATATAAGTAATGGATTATTAGATTCACAGTAACAAGCTTTATAACTTTCTGATGTTTAATTATAGGGTCTATATTTTATTTATTGTGGTGACCCACATCTATATAATGAGAGACATTCACCTAAGAGGACGGTGTACCTTTAAGGGAAGAGGCGAGGGGTCAGATAATGCACTTCCGCTTCCGGTTCACAGTTCAGTGTCGTTGTCGAATGTATGACATGCTAAGTTGGAGCTAGTAAACTACCTCGACTACGTCTACTCTCACGTCTCCTGTCTCGTTGTTTTCTAACTCCACATTATGAACATTTCCCCAAACCTCAACACAGTATGACAGATGTGGCATTATCAATGAACAATACAATATACAATCTCATTTGTAAATGCTTTGTAGGGCATAGATCGTCCTCACTTTAGATGAGGTCATACAAAATACTTAACTAACTAGTAATTACCTGAATTACTCATGAATTGCAGTATTAATAAGTATTTATAAAACATCTATTGACACACTCACTGACCATTGGTGCATGTCTTGCTTTACAAATGATGAATTCAGTAGTTACTGATACTTAACTAATGCTTCATAGCGTGTAGTTATGACAAGGTGTTACCCAATAAAAACCTACTTTCAAACAAGTTTTTTTTTATCCCCCCCCTTTTTCTCCTCAATTGTATCCAGCCAATTACCCCACTCTTCTGAGCCTTCCCGGTCGCTGCTCCACACCCTCTGCTGATCTGGGGAAGGCTGCAGACTACCACATGCTTCCTCAGATACATGTGGAGTTTCCAGCCGCTTCTTGTCACCTGACAGTGAGGAGTTTCACCAGGGGGGACGTAGTGCATGGGAGGATCACGCTAGTCCCCCCAGTTCCCCCTCCCCCCGAACAGGCGCCCCGAGCGACCAGAGGAGGCACTAGTGCAGCGACCAGGGCACATACCCACATCAGGCCTCCCACCCGCAGACACGGCCAATTATGTCTGTAGGGACACCTGACCAAGCCAGCGGTAACACGGGGATTCGAACCGGGATCCCCGTGTTGGTAGGCAATGGAATAGACTGCTATGCTACCCGGATGCCCCTTTAAACAAGTTTTTAACATTTTTACAAACACAAACATAGCTTTCGCCATTGTTTCTTCTGCTCAGATACACGGCCATCTTTGCCTTCTCCAGAATATTAAAATGCTGGCATTTGTCTTTGTTCTTCTGAGAGTACATGTAGCCCAGAATGAATATGGGTTTAGAAAAGACTTTCCCAAACAATCCAAAAACATTTTCCAGCATTATAAACAGTGGCAGCAGTTGACAACCTTCCATGAAACAATGAAAAACAGTTTCACGATTAGTGCAAAATGGGAAATAATTGCCAATATCAGAATTGATGAGGGACAAAAGTATTAATAGCCACCACAATACCATGTAAAACCCTCCACTACAGTTCCGCAGCTCTTTTGATCAGTGTTAGTTTATAGAGCACTCTTCACTCAGGCCCAACACTTGTCACTCAGATCATAGTTAGCTCTCCATGGAGTGTCACTTTTACCATTTAACACAAAACTATAGCATTTTATACACTGACCTTCTATTTGGATCTTTAAAAGAAAATTCAGAGGAATTCCCCCTTTTTAAAAAAGGTCCTGTACAGGCCCTGAAATCTGGGGAAACCTTCATTGAAGGGAAAACATCACTCATTAGGTTTAACAGAACCATTATAATACTGATTCAACAATGTTTACTACCTTCTCTTCATTTCTTAAGCAGCAGAGTGATAACACGAGTTGATTTCAGCTCTAAGCGGGAGGTAAGAAGAGTTGTGTTGTCCATGTTCGGACCTGCAAACTGAACTACATGTCCCAGAGTCACCACATTAGATACATAGAACTGCCTAAGCAGAGTCGGCCCCACTTGACAGACCACTGAAACTGGTGCCATATACGATTGGTTCCTGGAGCAGTAAGAACACTGCTATTTTGTCTCAATCTCTCTTTCTTTAACAAGTGCCACACCTTAAACAGTCCATGATAGAATTCAGGTAGTTCTTTGATGTTAAGCTGCTTTAAGTCCATTAAAAACAAAGATCTGTTCAATCCCAGTCCACCTAACTGACTCAAAATGGTGCAAACCAGCAATCTCCACACTAAATCAGTAGGACCACACAGAAACCTTTGCAGGAATTGAATTATAATATAGCACCCCCCGCTGCTCAGGTGGGTCAGGCCCTGTCCTACTTTACATTACATTACAGTCATTTAGCCAATGCTTTTATCCAAAGCGACTTACAATAAGTGCATTTAACATTGGAAATCAGGAGAACTACTAGTCATCAGAGGTCATACGTGCATCTTTTCTCTAAACAAGCATCTAAGAGCAAAACCAGTACTAAAGTAAAAGCGCAAGAAAGATATATTTTTTAAATTGACTGAATACAATAAGTGCTAAGAGCAAGTAACAAGGTAGTAGTTCTTGAAGAGATGAGTTTTCAAACTGCGCCAAAAGATGGACAGCGACTCCGCTGTCCTGACATCAGTGGGGACTTCATTCCGCCACTGTGGGGCCAGGACAGAAAAGAGCTGTGACCGGGTCGATCGGTAGCAGGGGCCTCTGAGCAATGGGGCAACCAGGTGTCCCGAGGCAGCAGAGCGAAGTGGTCGGGTGGGAGTGTAGGGCTTGACCATGGCCTGGAGTAAGGAAGCAGCTGTTCCTTTCACTGCCCTGTAGGCTAGCACCAGAGTCTTAAACTGGATGCGAGCAGCTACTGGGAGCCAGTGTAGGGACACGAGAAGGGGAGTTGTGCGGGAGAATTTATGGCAGTTGAACACCAGATGTGCTACAGCTTTCTGAACAAGCTCCAGATGTCTGATGGCCAACTGTGGGGCGCCAGCAAGGAGGGAGTTGCCATAATCCAGCCGGGAGATGACCAGAGCCTGGATGAGCACCTGTGCCATCTTGTCGGTCATGAATGTGCGAATACTCCTGATGTTATAGAGGAGAAATCTGCAGGAGCGAGTAACCAACGCAACGTTTGCAGCAAATGACAGTTGGTCATCCAAGATCACACCCAGATTCTTCACAGTCCGAGTTGGCATCACAGCGGTGTTGTCAATGGTGATGACCAGGTCTCGATGCAGGCGACCTTTCTCCGAGAGGAACATCAGCTCTGTCTTGTCCAGATTGAGCTTCAGGTGGTGTGTCGCCATCCACTCTGAGATGTCAGTCAAGCACGCTACTCGAACCCTTGGCAGATACAGCATACTCTGAGGCACCCATTGTAGTTTGTCCCTGAAGAAGTAAACAAGAGGAGCCTGAATCTTGGACAGCAGGTCTAGTGGGGGACAACAACTGACAAGCGATGCCATAAAATCAATGATACCAATTATTAGTGTTCAGGAGTCGACCTTTGTTGGACATCTTGGTTAAAATCCACTTCCACTTTGCTAAATGACCTTTTCAAGAACATGTTCCCAGTTTTTAAAAACAGATTGTTCACCTGTAAACACCCCTAAATATTTCAGCCCCCCACACACACACCTTCCAAATCAACCCCCAGGCAAACTGAGCTTTTTCTCCAGTACATCTCCAACATTGAGAGCGTCACTTTTGATCCAGTTAACTTTGGCTGATGATATTAAGCCAAACTAGACACCATCCCTCACCAACATGTCAATATCCTGCTGACTGGTCACCAAAATTATCAAATCATCTACATAGGCTGACAGTTTTAAAGGTGCATTACAACATGGCATAGTTATACTCCGCTAAGTTTGTGCAACAAAGGCTCAAACGCTAAGGAATACAAGATCCCAGAGAGGGAACAGCCTTATCTATCTCCCCTTTGGATTTGAAAAGGAGTGCTCAAACCACCATTACTTTTCAGCACACGCTGAATGTCACAATACAGAACCATAACTTTGTTAATAAAACCAGGACCAAAACCAAAGGCACTCAATGTGAGCCATGCATATCCATGTTCAACATAATCAAAAGTGTTTTCCTGATCAATTGATATGATGCCAGCTTTGAGGCCAAAAAGCTTACAGATCTCTAAAATGTCTCGAATGAGAATGATATCTGAAATCAACCTGCCAGGTACACAGTAGGTCTGGTCAAAATGAATCACTTGTTCCATCTCTTTACTCAGCCTGGTTTCTAACACTTTTGAGAGAAGCTTATAATCAGTGCAAAGCAGTGACACAGGCCTCCAGTATTTAATGGACTGAAGATCACCTTTCTTAGGCAGTAAGGTAAGAACCGCCCTCCTGCAGCTTAGTTGCAGAGGCCCTCTGAAGAGATTTATCATTTAGCACTGCCAGAAGACCCCCCCCCCCAACCGCTGACCAGAGCAACTTGTAAAAGTCAACAGGTAGACCATTAATTCCGGGAGCTTTCCCACTCTGCATACTCTGCGGAGCAGCATAGATTTCATCAGAGGAGAGAACTGATTCAAACGCTCTATTACTCTGCTGTTCAACCCGAGGGAGTTCAGTATAAAAACTCTGGGACACTGCTCCTCTCTATGCTCAAATTTATACATGTTAGTGTAAAAACGGACAGCACACTTACAAATTGCAGTATGGCCAGTCAGAACCTGCCCAGTGTCAGATTTTAAGCTGTCAATGAAAATTTTCGGTTCAGTCTTATGTTCCAGTTCAAAGAAAACATGTGTTGAGTCATCCATCTGGGCTATATTTTGAAAGCGGGATCTGACCAGAGCCCCCTGAGATGAAACACCCAGCAGGTTTGTTAAAACAGACTTTTTCACTGCAAATACCTCAGAATGGTTTTGGTCCCCTGTGGCCTCAGCTAAATCTTGGAGTTCCTCTACTTCAGACTCTAGAGCCTTCACTGAACCCATTATTGTTTGTGTGCCATTCCGAGTGTACTGTTGACAAAGTTGTCTTATTCCCATCACTGTTATAGACAAATCAGATTTTATACTTTGGGTTTTTTTCCAAAAACAGACAAAAGCTTCCTTGAAATGTTTTTCCTCTAGCAAAGCCATGTTAAAATGCCAATACGCACTATTGGGTTTTATACATTTTATAAAGACACAAACCATTACAATTGAGTTATCAGAAAAACCAACAGGGCTGATGACACAACTTTTGAATACATTAAAATGATGTTTAAAACAATAAAAACGATCAAGCCTGGCCATAGAGAGTAAGTTATCCCTGACATGTGTCCAGGTGTCTTGTCTGTTTATTATGAAATCCTCTTCACACATTACACAATTCATGAGCCTCCGTAAGATGAAACATATGACTGCGAGAGGCAGTGTGAGGCTCTGCATGGTTGCTGTATAACCTGCTGTTCTCAGTACAGTTAAAATCTCCACCAATAAAATGCTTTGAGTGGCTGTTGCAGCTAGAAAAGCGCTATATAAAATACAACTTGATTGATTGAATAATTGATTATTAAATTTATCAATCGCTTCATTTAAAACATCTAGAAAGACTTATCTCTCCACATCCCCAGCTGGAGCATAAATATTAATAAACATCATTTTTAAATTTTCGTACACTGCTCTTACTTTTACCAGACAGCCTTTTCAGACTCGGGGGTAAAATTCCTGGAAAAAAAATTCCACTCCACAACTGTTACTGGTTTTGTGACTTAAAAAGGTCACAAAACCAGTCCATTCTTTTCTCTAGTCAGCCTTGTTGTCAGCACTACCATGTGTCTCTTGTACAAAACTGTGTCTCTTGTACAAAAAAATACATCTAATGTTTTAAGGACACACAGATTTAAAAGAGGGGCCCTTTTTCCATCATCCCTAGTTCCATTTAAATTTAAGCTGCCTACTCGTATGCCCCTTGTAATACTGAAAAAGTTGTAAAACAAATAAACAAAGAATAAGTTGAAAAACTTGTTCATCCTCCAACTGTTTGTTGACCTTTTGAACTAGTTTTTTTAGTTGATAAGTCTCTTGTTCACTGAAAGTTTTCTCCTCTAAATGAAGAACTAAGGACGCTCAAGAAAAGGTGGCTGAAAGCAGATGATGGTGAAAAAGCAGCCCTGAACCAACTAAGCTCAGAGCTGTAAAAAAAACCTATTCTGGCTTCGTAAAACGGAGACAGTCCAGCATAAGCAGTGAGAGAAGTGTCTACAGAGGAAAACCTGTTTAACAACTCCTTCCGGTTCACAGCTGACTTCATCGGAAAGCCTAAAAGTGGGAGACTGATATGTTCTAAGGAAGAAGTGGAGAATAGTGTAGCAGCAGCACATGGCGACCTCATCAGAGACATACCACTGGGAGATTGTCCTTTCCAGCTGCCAACACTCAAGCCATGCACCCCTTTCAACATGGCAGACTTCACTCTTGACGAAATAAGGTCAGTAATGGAAAAAACTTGAGCAGAATCTGCTCCAGGACCATCAGGCACCACATACAAGGTCTACAAAAACTGGCCATAGCTACTGATGAGGCTATTGAAGGATATCTGGGGCATACATCAGTGAGCAACCAGGTCATCAAGGAAGCAAAGAGCAACAACACACTCTCAGTTGTATGGTTAGATCTCGCCAAAGCCCACTCAAGCATACCTCACCAGCCAATCCAAAATGCATTGGAGCACTTGACTAGTAGTCAAGCTTGTGATGTCACACATGGATTTGCTGAAAATGAGGTTCACCGTGGGAAATGTCACCAACAAATGGCAGGGGCTTGAGAAGGACATCATGGCAGGATGCACAAAATCGGTGGTCCTGTTTGTAGCCATGAACCTATTACTAATGGCATGAGGAATGCAGTGTAGAGGGCCAGAGGTTGATAACAGAATAAGATATTCGGCCTGCGGTGCATTCATGGATGATATAACTGTGATTGACTCCATCGGCCCAAGGAACACGGTGGTAAGGTCGCTGGAGAAGATGGCTACATTGTCTCAGATGCAATTCAACCCAGGTAAATCTAGCAGCCTAAGTATCCTGAAAGGAATGCTGACAAAAAGCATCTTCATTATTCAAGGGGCTGAGATTCCAATGATTCAAGAACAAGGAATCCAATGCTTTGGAAAGAATTATGACAGCACCCTGAAGGACAGCGGCAACTTCAAAGACACCATAGCTCAACTAAACATCTGGCTCAAGGTAATTGTCAACAACCAGCTGCTTGGAAGTTTTAAGGTGTGGTGCTTCCAGTATGGCATCATACCCGGAATGTAATGGCCATTCCAGCTATATGACATCCCCATGACTCAAGTGGAAGCAATGGAGAGACTGTGCAGCAAATTCTTGCAAAGATGGCTGGGTGTCCCTCCAACTTTCAGTTCAGTCAGCCTGTACAGCAAGACCTCCAAGCTCCACTTACCAGTCTCATCGGTGGTGGAAGAATTCAAAGCCACCAAGGCAAGAGCACTCAGTACACTGCTACTGGCTGAGGATGAGAAAGTCAGACATGCTAACAAGACCATTAAATGTGGCAGGAGGTGGAAACCTCAGAAAGCAGTGAGGGATACAGAAGTGTAGTGGAAACATCAGGAGATCATTGGGGTAGTCTGTCAAGGATGGTTAGGACATGGACACCACAATGCCAAGAGATGGAGTAAGGCCAATGCCAAAGGCCAGAGAGTACTCGCATTGCAGAGGGTCCTAGAGGCAGTAGGAGAAGACCATGAGTAAAAGCGGTAGGGCTCACCTGCCAGGGACAGTGGATGCCGTGGGACCACGCACTCAAACGATTGTTGTTCTGGAAGGAAATCTGGGGTACCAACCAGGGCAAGTTGACCTTCCTCCTGCATGCTGTGGCTGACCTCTTGCCAACTCCAAACAATCTAAAGATCTGGGGCAAAAACGGCAACTCATCCTGCAAGTAGTGTGGAGCAACCCTTTGCACCCTGAATCACTTCTTGACTGGCTATCCCAGAGTACTTGGATAAGGCCGATACAGATGGAGGAACGACAAGGTCCTTACGGAAATTGCGAAATGGATGGACCTGCAAAGGGTCAAAGCCATTTAACACCAGGCATTACCACCTAAAGCTCCTTGGGCAAGAACAACTGCCAGGAACCTGTGCTCATTCTAGATGCGGACTTTACATTGTCATAACCAACAGTTTCAGTGATCACTTAACTGCACTCTTCCACAGAGCAATTGACAGTCAGACAGAATTTAACTCCATGTTGGTGTGTGAGCTTCTCCAGCCCCATGCCTCCGTATCTACATCTGCATGAATCCCAGCCAGGCCGGTCGAAATTGCTCTGGAATCAGAAACACCACTACGACGATAAGTCTGTCAAAATACAAAACCAAAGATGAACAACAAAAGATAGAAAGATAGAAAATGCACTCATGCTGAAATGCACACTCACTCTCACCGTCTTCCACTCCCAGCGTGCACTCAGAGAGAGAAAGAGAGAGAGAGAGAGAGAGAGAGAGAAAGGGAGCGCGAGCAGCAGTGGTTTAGCAAGCTAGATAATGAATGAAGAGAGTGAGTGGCAGTAGTGAGAACAAACATTTTTAAATGTTTTGAATCACTGCAACAACGAGAGACTTTTCATAAGAAAGTCATAACTGTGTTAAAAAAATATTAGGCTGATAGGTCCAGTAGTATGCAAGATTAGCTGCGGATAGATACATTCACACTCCAGCAAATGCATATGTCCTGCCTGGTGAAGATAATTTAGGGTTACAGCAATTTGCATAAGAATAATAAATAATAATAATGGGTTACATTTATTTTCACATTTTCACAAGGGGGAAACTCACCTCAACCACCACCAATGAAACTGGTGTTAGCCAGTTTCAGTCATTATGCAACTTTGCTGTTTATAAGGTTGGCGATACCTACAGTCAGATGAGACTGATGAAGTAACTTACATAGATGAGTGATGAAATGCTTTCCCACTGAACTTTGTATCGAGATGAACTGATTCAATTTTCTAAATTCATGTAGCTGTATTTATCAAAAATAAATAAGAATAAACAACTGAAATTCATACTAATTTGGAGCAGGGGGGGTGCTTGACACATCTAATGGGAATGCCATTTTTCAAAGATTTCATAAAGACAGCTCTCTCTACCTCTCTCACTCTATCTTGTTCTCTCTTTTCCACCACAAGGTGAGATATCAAGGATCCATTTTTGGGGGCATTTCTGTCAAGAAAATATCTTAAATTATTTGAGAGAGCAGGTGATAGAGAATGAAGAAACCTAGGCTGCCCCCCCCCTCCCCTTCTTGCTCGGCCTGACTTGCTAAAGCTGAAAACTCACACATTTATCCTGAACTTTCTGTCGTCTACCCATCTGGACTCCCCAGTGATTAGTCCGAAACAGGGGGTCTTTCACCTTGCTGTTGAGCTATACTGGACTGGAGCATCTCAAAATTGTTAGGAGACAAACCCTATGCTCTCATATCAGAGTCATCATGCATCATTTAGTCTCATCATTTAGTCTATAAATAAGACTTGGTAATCAGTTCAGCATAATGATGTTTGTTGTTATAGTACAATATATATTTGAGTTAACATTTTATTACTTGACATCTCTGAAAATGGCTGCGGTTATGATTCTAAAAAAATATATATGGTGAACATATAGCCCTATAACTGAGAATTGCTTTCACTGTGGCCTTCTGGAAAATTGCGTAACATTACACATTGTGGTCCAGAATAACTTATTCAGGTCTCCAGGTTACTGGTTACTACTGACCTTTGAAATTAAATGGGTTCATCAGCCAACAACAACCAAAGGTTATATCAGATTTATTATTAAATGCTGAATCCAAAGCGATGATGATCTTACAAAAAAAGTTAGAACCAGTGCTTTAGGGAACAGCATCAGATGGCCACTGGCACTTTTTAATCAAAATAAAGTTACCTGTTATTAGCAGCAGTGAAATGCGAATGGGCAGGCGCAAACATTCTTGTAGTGATATAATGCTATGTATATCCACTGGAACTACACTAGGTGTTATGTACTACCCGGACTGTTATATGGTTACACCACTACCATGTATGGTTATTACGTCTGCCTACTGAGCCACGATTAAACCTGAGTTCTATAACCCGGTGTGATCATTGATCCTCGACCAATACTACCCCAAGTATTACTTCATGGTGGCAGCGGTAAAGTACTCTCTATGAAGAATGAAGATAGACTGATAAAATTGTCCGTGGATAATTTCTGTCATCATTCAAGCAAGAGTGCGCAGGAGCTGAGCTAGCCGCAAAGCTAACTAGCTAGCTAGCAACAGGAGACGTCATGGCATCGCATCTACCGACGATGAATTGGTCAGACCCGGACCTGGGTGAGGCAATTTCACTGTATAAACAGAAAATGACTCTGTATTTAGAAGATGAAGAAATAAATGGCGCAGCTAAACAAGCTAGGAAAATATGGCGTGGAATCGGAGATGAAGGATTAAAAAGACTTAACGCCAGTGGTCTCACCGATGATGAAAAGAAAAAGCCTGCCAAACTATGGGACTTCTTTGAAAAACAGCTAAAGTTGAACGTACATTTCAGAATCCATAGACTGCAACTGATGCAACACAGACAGAAACCAGATGAGAATATTGATGATTTTGTGACCAGAGCCAGAACACTAGCACAGAAATGTCAGTTTTCAGACGAAGAGCTTAACGAGCGTATGATTGGGCTTATTATTGCGAGCACTCCCCATGATGCCCTGAGGAATGATCTATACAGCAAACCAAAAGGATATTCCTTAGCAGAGGTTCTGGCCGAGGGACGAAAATATGAAGCCCTGACAGCAGGCAATGAACAGTTAGACAAACTTAGCCTGTCACACAATGAGAGAATCCACGCTGTGGACAGGGACCGCATATGTCATAACAGTGGGAGAAGCCACAAACCACGTCGATGTCCTGCATATGATGATGAATGCAATGTGTGTGGTGCAAAAGGTCACTGGGAGCAGTGTTGCAGGAAGGCCAAATGAGAGGAACACTCCAGCCAGAGCAGGAGCGGGGGAAGTAAGTCCCACACACCACAAGACAAACAGCACAAGCGCAAAACCTATAAAGACAAAAAGCAACAGAGCAGGACTCGCATACATGCTGTAGAGAGTAGCAGTGAAACGGACAGTGAGAACGAAAGTACCTACCAGAAACAGTTCCACTCCATAACTATCAGTGAAAAGTGCATGCATAGCATAGACAGCAAGCCGGCCAGAGAGGAGGCGTACACAGTCCTGAAGGTGACACCACCTAACCTACCTGGTCGTGGATACACACTACGTCGGAAGATAGACACAGGTGTGTCAGGCAACACACTCCCATTACGTACCTTCAAGCAGATGTACGGTGAAAATGCATGCACCCAGAAACGACTGAAAAAAACCAACAGGAGGCTATCTGCATACAGTGGTCACGCCATCCCCTGCCTAGGCACCATTGACATTCCATGCCAGTACAAAGAATCCAAATGGATCAATGCAAAGTTCTACGTTGTAGACGTACCAGGGCCAGCCATAGTTGGGCTGCCAACATGTGAACTGTTAAACCTAGTGACTGTCAATGTAGATGCAGTGACTGAGTAAGGAAATGCAAACCAGAAAAAAGTCGACACAAGACAGACAAAACCCAAAATGACCATATCTAACAGTGCAGACCTAAAGAGAGCATACTCAGACCAGTTTGACAAAATTGGCAACTTCAGTGGAAAGGCCAAGCTCTTCCTGAAAAAGGATGCTGAACCATTCATAGACCCACCATGTAAGTGCAGCATTCACATCAAAGACAAACTGAAAGATGAACTGAATAACCTAGTCGAACAAGATGTGTTAAGAAAAGTAGAACAGCACACAGACTGGTGCTCGAGTCTGGCATACAGCACAAAGAAAGACGGTTCCCTTCGTATATGCTTAGACCCCCAAAAGCTTAATGCCAGCCTTAGGAGATGCCCACACAAGATTCCGACTGTGGAGGAACTGAACCCGAAGTTTGCAAATGCAAAAATATTCAGCAAACTTGATGCAAAAGCTGGATATTGGTCAATACACCTAGAGGAAGAGTCACAACTGCTAACCACATTCCGAACTCCATTTGGTAGATACTGCTGGAAACGTTTGCCATTTGGTCTCAGTGTCTCTCAAGATCTCTTCCAGGCAAAGATGGACCAAATCCTGGAGGGGCTCGACGGTGTCGTCAGCATAGCCGATGATATCGCAGTCTACAGAGCAAGTGAAGAGGAGCATGACAGGAACCTGACCAACCTGATGGAGAGAGCAGCCAAGACAGGTATTGTGTTCAACAGTGACAAGTGCACAATCAAACAGACAAGCATCTCATTCTTTGGCAACCTGTACACAGACAAAGGTATCAAACCTGACCCAGCCAAAATCAGGGACATCCAGAAAATGCCGACACCCCAGAACAAAGATGAACTGAGCAGATTCTTGGGGATGCTGACCTACCTGTCACCCTACATCCCAAAGTTCGCAGACAAAGCACACACACTGAGGGTGCTGCTGAAAAGTGACGTGCCTTGGACATGGGACACTGACCACCAAAAGAGCTTTGAGGACCTGAAATCAGTTATCAACGAACATGACTGCCTGAAGTACTATGATCCAAGCACACCTCTGACACTTGAGGTCAATGCATCACAGAAAGGACAGGGCGTGGCATTAGTGCAGAACAAAAGACCCATAGCTTTTGGCTCAAAGACACTGGATGACTGCCAATCCAGGTACAGCAACATTGAGCGAGAAATGCTGGCCATAGTCTATGGAATGCAGCGATACCATACCTACCTGTATGGGAAGTTACAGACCACAAACCCCTCGTTACCATATGCACAAAGCCACTGCATGCCGCCCCGCCACGGCTTCAGCGAATGCTGATAAAAACACAAGGATACAACTACGAGGTCACGTATCGACCAGGAAACCAGATGGTCCTGGCAGACACACTCAGCCGACTACCCAACCCTGAGAACAACAGCAACATCGAGCTGGACGAGCGCATTGACGGAATAGAGGCAGAAGTCGAGGATCCAGAGATGCTCACTGTTGCAATGATAAACTTCTCTCCTGAGAAACAGGACGCACTCCGCACGGAAGCCACCAGCGACCCCAGACTCAATGCACTGAAAGAGCTGATCCACCAGGGATGGCCAGACAACATCAAAGCTCTACCAAGACAACTACATGAGTACTGGTCATTCAGAGATGAGCTCGCAGTTGAAGCAGGAGTCATATTCAAAGGCAGACAGGTGCTCATCCGAGACTCCATGACTGATTCTATACTCGAACAGCTGCATGTAGGACACCAGGGCATCGAAAAGACACTGCGACTGGCGAGAAAAAGTGTCTACTGGATCAGAATGAACGATGACATCGAAAGAGTCTGCAGGTCATGTAGCGTATGCGTGGAACATCAGGATGCAAATCCAAAGCAACCTCTCAACCCACACAACACACCGTCAAAACCATGGCAATCCCCAGCTTCTGATCTATTCGAGATCGATGGACATCAGTATTTACTGATTGTGGACAGATATTCTAAGTTCCCTCTAGTGGATGAAATGCCCATGCCTGTGTCCAGCCGGGCAGTTGCACAAAAATGGAAATGTACATGTCTCTTTTTGGAAGGCCTGACGAGATACTTACAGATAATGGACCCCAGTACACAGGGCACGCGTTCCAGAAATTCAGGCTGACTGGGAATCAGGCACGTGACAAGCTCACCCCACTATCCAAAAAGCAATGGATTCATTGAGAGGCATGTGCGACACATCAAATCCATTGTGAAGAAAACCATGAGACAAGGAGGTAACATACAAGTGGCCTTACCACAGGTCAGAGCAACACCCATCGACAGTAAACTACCATCACCAGCAGAACTGATCTTCGGAAGGCCAGTCACCACCCTGCTGCCGAGTCGAGGGGACCCAGGCAAGGAGGAAAACTGACTCCACCTGGAGCAGAGAACAGCAGACATGAAGGAACATCATGACCGCAGCAGCAGCAGAGAACTACCTCCACTCGGTCCCGGACAGCACGTATCTGTCCTAAACAAGGAAAAAGGGACTTGGTATCCAGCCACCGTCGTACAAAAGTGCGATGAGCCAAGGAGCTACATTGTGCAAACATCAAATGGGAACAAACTCAGACGTGGCAGGAGACACCTGCGGGAAATTCACCACCCCCATGCACTGAGGAGCGCACGAACCCGCTTCACAGAACCTCAACAGGACACTCATGCAGCTGGAACTTCTTCCAGCCAAACCTGTGAAACACACAAGACAGTGCGCTCAAGATATGGAAGAGCTGTTTCCAAACCAGCTCACTACAAGGACTATGAGTAGAGACAATCACACCCAAAAGGATGGCTCTGAATATGTTTATTGTTTTTTTGAGATGGACAATTCTGAGTGTGTTGTCTAAAAAATAAAAAAATAAAAAGAGAGAAGGCAACCTCTGTGTAATGACTGTACAATGCTGATCAATGATTGTACCACATTGGAATTGTGTGATATGTTGGTTTATGTAACCGAATGTGTAAAAACTGAAAACTAAACAGGGGGGATGTAGTGATGTAATGCTATGTATATCCACTGGAACTACACTAGGTGTTATGTACTACCCGGACTGTTATATGGTTACACCACTACCATGTATGGTTATTACGTCTGCCTACTGAGCCACGATTAAACCTGAGTTCTATAACCCGGTGTGGTCATTGATCCTCGACCAATACTACCCCAAGTATTACTTCAATTCTCTATTGTGATTCACAACATATTCAAACATACAAATTCCAACAAAAGAAATTCATAATTTTTGAAGATATTTGTTACTATTTGCTTAAACAAATCCACTAAAAAGAAAGGGATTTGATTTTGTCAGTGCCATATGATAATTGTGAGGAAATATTGATTTTGAGGCTAAATAAGATCTGTCTCCCCAAAATGAAATGTTGGCTCACTTCCAATGCTGGCTGTTTTTCTGTCTCTTTGTCTCAGGACTTTAAAAGTAATTTGAAGAGATGAAGCAAACAATACTGGTGTTCAAAAGCAAGACTTAACCACCCACCCAACCTCTCGGTAACTTTTGCACACACACACACACACACACACACACACACACACACACACACACACACACACACACACACACACACACACACACACACATCTCCATGCCAGTCTGCAGTAGTGCTGTAGGTCATAAATGACACTCTAGACGGAGATCACGGCAGGTGAGTGGAAATGGGTAGGTTCTCGGAGGTGGTGCAGAGAGGAGGTTCCTGCTCCCTTTTCAACACAATGCAATACCACTACTGTACTTCTCTGGCACGAGCTCTGCAGCCCCGGATGCAGCAAAGGCTTGTCATCTTGTCCCTTTTTTCCATTGTGTTTAATAAGTAGGTGGCACAAAGAGAATATATTCGTGTTTTGAGTGCAGGCAGCTATGGTGTTGGAATTGGAAACCACACTTTATTGTGTTGTTGCTGTAGAAGCCTTTTTGTGCTCCCCAGCCCCTAGATCTCATTCATTGTAATTGCCTTGGGCTGAGAGAGGGGTCATGACTATGGGAGCTGGAGGCGAGGTGCTTACATGCCTGTTCTGGAGCTCAATATTTCAAGCTGTGAACAGCCATCCTCTCCTCCCCTATGGCCTCAAAGTGGCTGTCACACATTCAGGCTCCCTATCTCAGAGCACCTCTTTATAAATTTAGACACACATACAAATGTGCACATGTGGGCATATGGGCCCATGTATATAAACACACACATACACACACACAGTGGTAGCTGTTGTGAAACCTCCCTATCATGCACTGATCCGGCATCCATACCACATCAGTACTGCTGTTGCATCTGTTGCCTTTTTTACCTCTTTTTATGATGCTGTAAAGTGGGACTGAAAGTGGGACTGAAAAGGTTTACAACATACAACATATCTTAGATGAACCACTGGTTGCCAGATAATTTCTTGTGTTGTCTGTCCGCTGAAATGGGGGTAGTGTTTGCCATGATTCCTCTTCAACAAGAAGGCTACTGAGTAGCCATTACCTGTTAATGTGCAACAAGTATGTAGTAAGTAGGGTTGGGAACCGAAACTCGGTTCCAAATTACAACTGAGTAAAAATGCCGTCTACCGGGTACCCATTAAAAAAAAGTTGAATTTCGGTTCTGCTTATCGGTCCCTACAAGAGATATAAATCTTTGTTATTGCAAACAACAGCTACATATGTCTACAAGGACCTGGCGGCTTTTTTTATACATCTGCCAGGACCTGTCTACCTTACGCATCGACGCAACCGCACCTGCGTGTCCATGTCCATTTGTTTTAAAACGAGCTAGCAGTTAGCATGTTTGACTAGCATCACAACAGCAGTTTGAACAATGGACTACGGTAAACGGTCCAACGTGTGGCTTTACTTTGCCAAATAAAGCGACAGTAAGGCTCAGTGCAGTAAATGTGGGAAGTTTATTAGCTGCAAGGCAGGTTGCACCTAAAATCTGACCAAACACTAAAGGCAGTGTGGCATCGATTTTAAAGAATGTA
Organism: Lampris incognitus; assembly: GCF_029633865.1. Classification (NCBI taxonomy): domain Eukaryota; kingdom Metazoa; phylum Chordata; class Actinopteri; order Lampriformes; family Lampridae; genus Lampris; species Lampris incognitus. Next base: position 40,614,393 of record NC_079214.1, read on the forward strand.
CAGTGTTTGCCATCCTGCGGTCTCCGAGTGCGAGTGTGTCAGATTCAGACAGCGCCAGCACGTTGCAATCACCTCCTGTAGAGCCAGAGAAGACAGCAAGCCACGAGACACCGTTCTCTTTGGCAATAAAAGGAAGTATGATCAAAGAAAAAACTGAGGAGTGCCACAGAGTAATGGCTTTTGTGGTGAAAGGGCTACACCCGTCCTCAGTTGTCGAATCCCCTTCATTAAGGCAGTGTTGCAAGCTGAGCCTTGCCCCTTTAAGGAGGGGGCTTTGTGGGTAATCTGTGGGGATGACGTAGACGCAGCCGTGTATGTTCTGTTTTTTAGCCACAGCCACAGAGATGGCAGTGTGCCGACAGACAGGGAGGTTACCACCGTTACCAAGTGATGATCGTTATGCACCAGAGTGAGGCTGTGTGTTAAATTGTACTGCAGTGCTGAAACAAGGTGCCCCGTTCTCTACTGCAGAGTTGGTCCGAACTCTGTGATGTTGTCTGTGAATGTTCTCATTCATCCAGGTCATGGTTATCCAAAGGAGTTGAATCCAGTGCAACTGGACATGTGATGTTTGTTACCAGCTACGAGCTAGGCTAAGCTAAATAGGCTAGTGAGACACCAGAGGCTTCCAGCTATGGTTCAGGGCCGCGAAGCTGGAGAGGTAACAGTGGGGGCTCGTCCGGGACCTACTCTGCAAGTAGGAGACACACATTATTCGGTGAGGGAAGAATAAAAATAAACCTGCAGCGGACCGAGCGAGAGGGGAAAAAATGGCGGCACTCGGGAATAACAAGTGGACAGAGCGAGACAAAATGGCGGCGTGTGGGGATGTTAGCACCGTCAGAAACAAGAAGCCCATCAATGTAATAAGCCAGAATATCAGTGCAAATTATTTTTAGCGGATGTGACAGAAACTTTTCGAGCTAACGTCAACTAAGGTAATCAAGCAGACCGCGGACACGCTGACAACGGATACAGCACCAACCTCTTCATGGCAAGCATGGAGCTAGCATTAGCTGCATGTGAAACAAACACGGGATGGCCCCTCATCCCACCACCCTCGGTGCCTGCCAACCCCTTCTCTGCACTGTTGGCCCAGTAAATGGCTTCATATGGTGAGTCTATGACTTTTCCTCAGTTGAATTACAGCCCCACTAGAGCCGCAGCCTTCGTCCCTGGCCAGTTGCCACCATTTTGCAAGGGAAATGATTCAACCCCAGCCTCTGCTTTCACTACTGGTTCCTAGCTACTTCACCCTTTCACCCCCATGAACTGTAATTATTATGACAGCAGCACCCCAGCTGCCCTGGCCCAAGCACCATTCTCACACCAGACTGTGCCACCCTTCACCACTTGTATGCCCCAGCATGTAGGACCGAGTCATGGAGTGCATGCCCTGGGCTTCAGCTCCACGCCGTCCAGGGATGCACCGCTGCAAAGGGGTGAAAAACCTGAGCTGTGATTATGGCCTCGCAGACAGCAACAACGATGAGAATTATGGATAAAAGGAGAGGATTCCCACGCTGCGGCCAGGTCAGTTTGATGGGTCCAGTGCATGGAAAGACTTTCATTACCACTTTGAAAGCTGTGCACGCACTAACCGCTGGACAGAGGAAACTATGGCAGTACAGCTTAGGTTCAGTTTGACCGGAGCAGCTGGTGTTATCGTCCATAAGAATCTAAGATCTGGTCAGCGGATTGTAGATGAGATAGAGGCTGCCTGCGGGCCATGCTCGGAGCACGCGGCACTCATCGCCATTCAACTGAGACAAAGAATCAGGCAGCCAAGTGAACCCTTGCATGTACTGAGGGACGAAATCTATGAAAAGGTTTCTATCATGTATGCTGATCGTACAGAGCTGGAGCAGGATGCCATTGGTGTGGAGACCTTAATAATGCCCTGGCCAACTCAGAGATGGTACAAAAACTCTTGGAGGAGCAGCCATGCACCCTGGCAAGAGCCTATAACATAGCCCACAGGTATGAGACAACTAGGAGGACCGCCAAAGCAGTCACACAGCTGATGCGGGGAGGTGCGCCCAGTTCTACAGAGTGGAGAGCCAGAGCAGCTACAGTACATGCAAATGTTTATGCGCTGCAGTGTGAGGAACCAGGGAGAGCAGCTGTAAGGCTCACTGACCCACCAGAGGGGTGCAAAAATCTCACCAGCAGTGGTAGCCCAGAGAAATAAGGGACAGGGGAAAAAGGACTTTAGGGAGCTTGTCTGCCACAACTGCTCAGGCATCAGACACATTCAAAGAAATTGCCCCTCCCCTCGCTGTCTCAAGCAGCGTGTTGTGAGTGCCAGGCCGACACCAGCATCTAACTCAGGCACAGTGGTCATCCTCACTAAAGGCCAGGAAGATGAGACGTGTGTGCAGGTAACAATGCATGGACTGGAGATTTGCGCCTTGCTGGACTCTGGTGCTTGGAGGAGTGTACTGCCACTCCACCACTTAAACTCCTTTCCCACTGAGGCCAGACCCCCCATACAACCATCGGTTGTGCCAACCCTGCAGGGCGTCGGGCCAGAAGGCCTGCCAGTCTTAGGAGAAGTTGACATCCCAGTGTAAATTGGGGGCCGTGTTACAAGTGTGAACTTTGTTGTGGCCAACACCGCTGGGAGCACCAAGGTCATCCTGGGGCACCCTTTCCTTCTGTAGGCATGGGCCTGCTCTGACTATGGCTGCGGAGAAACAACACTCTTCGAGGAAAAAGTATCCCACTACAATGTCGGCCCAACACCGGAGGTGCACTTTGTCAGGGTGATGCGCCGGACAGTGTTGGGGCCGGGCTGTGAGTACATTGTGCCTGGCACTGCACACCTCCGACCCACTGTTGATGGAGACCTGATGTTGAGCTCCGTCAAAAGAGTTTCATCGAAAGACACCGTGTCCTGGTGGCCCGGGTCATTGTGCAGAAATGGCGGTCCACTGACATCCCCATCAGAGTTTTCAACCCTGGTGCCACCTCCATTACCTTAAAGAAGCGGGCTGTGGCTGGGGTTCTTCAGCTGGCAAATGTGCTGGGGATGATGGAGCCCCAGTCTCTTGAAGTCCCAAAAGTGCCTGAAATTGTTAATCCTGTCTGTGCTCCTGTACCCCCCACCTACATGTCCTATATGCCGAGAGCTGTGCGAGCCTGCCTGAGGGTGACCACCATAGGCTGGCCAGCCTACTGCAGGCCTACAGTGATGCCTTCTCTACAGGGCCCACCGATCTTGGCCACATCAGCCTCATGCAACATGACATCCTGACTACCCCTGGGCCATCTGTGAAGCAGCAACCCTACAGAATGACAAGGGACAAACAGATTGCAGCAGACCCGCAGGTGCAGCAGAGCTTGGGGACAGGCATAGCCCAGCCCAGCAACAGCAGCTGGGCCGCACTGATCATGATGGTTCAGAAGAAAGACCAGAGCCTGTGCCTGTGCGTGGATTACAGACCCGTGAACGAGCAGACTATTAAAGATGCCTATCCCCTGCCACATATTCAGGACACTTTGGACACCCTTTCCTCTGCCAGGTACTTTAGCACATTGGACTTGACATCAGGATACTGGCAGGTGGAAATGACCCCCAGGGCCCGCAAGGCTGTTGCTTTCTGTACCTGGGGGGGGCTTTTTGAGTGGAACATGATGTCGTTTGGACTTTGTAATGCACCGGCCATGTTCTAGCGACTCATGGATCGTGTCCTGGTCAGGTTGCAGTGGGAGACGTGCCTGGTGTATCTTCGACATCATAGTCCTGGGGTGGGACATCAACCAGTTGCTGGAGCAGCTTGGTCAAGTGTTTGCCAGCCTGCTTGGAGCCAAGCTAAAGTTGAAACCGTCCAAATTCTGTCTGTTCCGGGAGCAAGTTTCCTACCTGGGGCACATTGTCTCAGCCAAAGGTGTTGCCACCGACCCCCAGAAGGTTCAAAAAGTGATTGAGTGGCCTACCCCCTGGAACATCTCAGAGGTGTGTCAGTTTGTCAGCCTGGCGTCATATTACTGACGTTTCATTGAGGATTTTGCCACAGTGGCTAAACCGCTCCATGAACTCACTAAAAAGTATGCACGTTTTAATTGGACAGCTGAGTGCCAGGAGGCATTTGAGGAATTGAAAGTCCGGCTCACGTCAGTGCCTGATCTCGGCGACCCCCTCGACAGTGGCTAATTCTTCTTGGACACTGACGCTGGCGATTGGGGAATCGGGGCCATCCTCTCACAAATGCAGGGAGAGGAGGAGAGAGTTTTGGCCTACAGGAGTAGGAGATTGTCTTCTACAGAGTAAAACTACTGCACCACCATACGGGAGCTCCTGGCGGTAGTGGAGTTCACCTCTCACTTCAGACAATATCTGCTCAGGAGGTCGTTCACTGTCTGTACCAACCACAGCAGCCTGTGCTGGTTGACCAGGTTGAGGGAGCCAGAGGGACAACTCGCCTGCTGGTTGGAGAAACTGGCTGAGTATGACTTCCGGGTTCTCCATTGGCCAGGGAGGCTTCACCAAAATGCTGACGCCCTGTCTAGGAGACCGTGCAGAAGCTCATGTCCCTGCACCGTGCCCAAGCCTGACTCCTGCAGCAACCAGCACCAGCACAAGGGGGTACAGTGCAGCTTGATGGATGAAAGGCTACTCCTCACAATGCCACCGGAGCAACCTCTAGTGGGGGTAGGCAACGCCTTCAATGACAACAGTTGTAACCACCTCCTGTCCTACCCGAGCATCAACAAGGTGAGTGAGTGAGACACCCCAGGCCGACCTGTTAGGGGTTTGGACTCAAGAGCAGCTGAATGCAGCACAAACAACTGACCTGGACATAGCGCCCATATGCAAGTGGCTTGAGGAAGGGGAGAACCGGCCAACATGGGCTGACGTAGCACCTTGCAGCCCTGCCACCAAAGCCTACTGGGCGCAGTGGGTGGAAGTGGCTCTATCAGAGGGGTGGGTTCATACTGAGGAAGTTTTACTGCGCCAAAGGAAAGGTGTTTTACCCACAAATCTTGCTGCCATGCACGTTCAGCACCTCTGTAATGGGACAGGTGCATGAAGGCCCAGTGGGTGGCTTTGGGGTGGAGAAGACCCTCGCCCGCCCTAAGACCAGGTACTTTTGGTACGACATAAAAAATTATGTCATGTTGTGGTGCCGCACCTGCACAAGCTATGCTGCTAGTGCGCGTCCTACGAAAAAAAACCAGGCAGCCATCGGCACTGTGAACGTATGGAGAGGATTGCAGTCAACCTAATGAGTCTGTTAAATGAGACTGAGAGGCACAATCGTTTCATTGCAGTGGTTCAGGACCATTTCAGTAAATGGGTGGAAGCATATCCAGTTCCCAACAAGCAAGCAACCACAGTAGCTGAAAAGATTGCCTCTGAGTGAGTGTGTAGACATGGAGCCCCACACTCCCTGCACAGCGATCAGGGCACAACGTTCGAGTCAGCGCTGTGTTCCAAGGAATGTGCACACTGTTGGGAATTGAAAGACATGAACCACTCCATTTCACCCCAGTCTGACGGTCAAGTGGAGCATTTTAATGCCACCCTGCAGAAAATCTTTGTTACCACAGCCAAGCGATGCCACTGGGACTGGGATGTAATGATTCCCTATGCACTCATGGCTTATCGAGTGACCAAATGTAGCTCCATGGGATTGTTGCCCCACATGATGCTCTACAGGCGGGAAATCACTGAGCCAGTCGACCTGGTGGATGGTATGCCACACAACAACAATGTTGTCAGTTCTCCTCTATGTCATGCAGCTCAGAGAACAGTTGGAGCTCTCACCAGCTGGCACGGGAAGCTTTGGGGAGGTCCGCTGAGCATGCCAAACGGCAGTACAACAAAAACTTCCACCAAGTCCTCTACCAAGTCGGAGATGCAGTATGGCACCTGATTAAGGGCACCAAGAGAGTGAAGGACCAAGTACGTGAGTTTCTGCCTTCCTATGAGGGCCCCTATTTTGTCTTGGGCCGGCTGGATGACTTGGTCTACTGTATCCAGAGGAGCAAAAGGGCAAAAGCTAAAGTGGTCCACCATGACAAGCTCAAGTCTTACCATTCCAGGACTCCGCTTGACAACAGCTGGGTTTTCCAAAGTACCAACGAGTGGGCACCAGTGAAGCTGCCCCCTCCAGCAGCAGATGAAAGCTCTGCTGACCCTGACATCAGTCCCCTTGACCTGTGAGACACCCCGTCAGAGACTGAGGTTACTGCTGCGGGGGCCCTCCAGGGCCTCCATTCTTCACCACCAGTTTCACTGAGCCATTGCCAGCCTCCTGGCAGCCCTGATTGGCCTCAACGGGATGAGGCCAGGGCTCAGAATCCTGGTGGGGGACACATCCAGTGTCTCCCTCCTACCTTCAGCCACTTCAGAGACCCCAGAGGGTCCGCAGCACCCTGGACATGTTTGGTAACTGGGTTAGTCACTGAGCATTGTTAAGAACTGAAAGACTTAACTGTTAGTTAGATAGTTAGTGAGTTAGTGGTGAGATCATTGTTCTGGGAGAGAGCTAGAATGTGCCCCGATCTCACCGGGGAGTAATGGTAGTCGACCCAGAGCTCCCTAGTTAAAAACAAAAAAGAAAAACTTCCAGCATTGTATTTTTGTAAGTGGCACTAAGTGGTAAGCTACATTAAGCACTGTTAATGTTTAAAAGCACACTGAAAATGCACAGGTCTAGTTTGTGTAGATGTGACGGGTAGGCACAGACATTATGGATATTACCCCACCGCTTTCAGTTGCCTTCCACTGGAGGAGGACCCATTCAAGAACTTTGGGGAATGTGGGTTATTGTTTAATATTTGTATTTGGGTTTTTTTCGTATCACAAAGTCGGTGCTGTAGTGATGTTTGGGGTTACTCATCAACCAGAGTGGGGGTAGTGTTGCAAGCTGAGCCTACCCCTTTAAGGAGGGGGCTTTGTGGGTAATCTGTGGGGCTGATGTAGACACAGCTGTGTGTGTATGTTCTGTTTTTTAGCCGCAGCCACGGAGATAGCCGACAGATAAGAAGGTTGCCAGCGTTACCAAGTGATGATTTTTATGCACCAGAGGGAGGCTGTGTGTTAAATTGTACTGTAGTGCTTAAATAAAGAGCCCTGTTCTCCACATCTGCCAACCATTACACATTCTGCGTAGTCACTCCACATTTTGAGACCAAATACGCGACTACGAGTTGATAGTCCAAAATACGCAAAAGAGCTGCCTTTAAAATAAATGCTTGGCCGCTCTGATGGCGGAGCGGAATAAACCGCCGTTCTTGCAGTCCGCTCTTCATGTGGCTGGGAGGTCCGTATCCCAGACTCTCCGTAACCGGTCACGGCCAGAGCGTCCACGGGGTAAGGCATTCATTAGGCCACCCTTACTCGAGGCATAGTGGGTGTAGGTCGGTGTAGTGTTCGGGGACTCGTCGTTCTCCAGCGACCCTTCTGGCACATCCGGGCGCCTGCAGCAAAGCAACCGAAAGCATTCTCCCTACGTCTCCTTCGCGGCCTGAAGGTAATGCAATCCATGCGAGGCTTCAGCGTGTAAAATATCGAGAGCAGCCGACACGAGTTTGAAGGAAGCTGGTGTTACGACTATCTCCTTCCTGTAGAAACGTCAGCCAGGAGAGTTATTCGACAAGAGTTCCGGCCACATAACTTTGGGTTAATCGGGTGGTATAAGGGGAAAAACTAGAAATAAATTATAAAAAAAAATACTTTCGTGATTTTAAGCCTCCATAAAACTTTTTTAGTTTATTTTGGGCTTCAAACTGATTTTTTTTTGCACCCGATGCAAGCCTACTAACATGGTGAACAGTCATGAATCCCAATGACTGGCGGTTTTGTTTTTTGATTTCAGTATTCAATAAATAAGTGTTTTTCCCACAATGTACTGTGAGATGTCTTTTTTTCACCGTGTACTTTCGGCACGCACGCAAAAAAAAATTTGTATGCGCGCACGCAGAAAGGATTACTAATTTTTATTCTTTAGGGTTAGCAGGTAGGGTTCTCCACCGCAGAGCTGGTACGGACTCTGTAAAGTTTGTTACCACCTACGAGCCAGGCTAAGATAAATAGGCTAGCGAGACACCAGAGGCTTCCAACTACAGTTCGGGGCCATAACAGTAGGAAAGGTAAAAAAAAAAAGTTTGATGATGGTAGTGTAAACTACTAATAAAATATATTAGCCCCTAGCTAACGGGTCTGACCCTTTAGCCGAGCGGTTAGTGATGTCGCCTTGTGGTGCAGTACACCTCGTATCGAATCCCGCACCGGGCAAGTAAATAACCGGTTACAGTAGGTCGCTGGTGCAGTACTGTCATGCTGAATTTTTAGTTGTAGGGAGATGACCACGGCCCTAAATTCAAAATACACTCCTCCCTCCAGAGATAGTTTGAGCAATCAACGGATTCCTGCCTGGTACAAGGTGGAAAAGTTTAACATTATATCTGAGCTCAGTGATGTTAGCACAGTTGCCTTAACCAGCGACAGCTGGACAAACATTTCCCAAGATCATTATCTTACAGTGACAGCACACTATTTCACTGAGGGAAAGAGGAGACAAAAAGTACTCAAAACAAAGGCAGTCTATACATCACAAACAGGAACAGTGGTGACTGAAGAAATTAGGGACATCTTGCAAGAATTTGGCATATTGGATAAAATAGTGGCTCTCACTGCTGAGAATGCCACAAACATGGATGTGGCAATAAAAAGGCTACAATTCATAAAGCTAGCCTGTTTTGCCCACACACTAAATCTTGCTGCACGAAGTGTCTACTCTCTGGCATCAGTGGCAAAATGGACCGCCAAGATCAGGGATGTTGTCATCTGGATGAAGTGGACATCCATGGCAAAGCCTGTGTTCCGAGAGAAGCAACAAGTCCTAAGTAAGCATCCCTCAGTTCACTTCATTTGACTTTTTTACAGGACAGCTCATTTAAACTAAGCTATTATGTCTATTTTACAGGAAAAAATACATTTGTTAACACAATGCAAGTAACATAACATACATCTCATGTCTTACTATGTAACTAACTGCACCAAATAAAAACTGGATCTCATATTGATAAGATAACTTATTGTCGGTCACAAAGCAACAACAATTCATTTAATTATTTTAAAACACATTTAAACACACAAAAACTGGATATCATATTGACAAGATAACTAGTGTCTGTCACAGAGCACCGAAACTTATTTTAATTTATTTAAAACATATTTAAATACACACAGAATAAGACAATAACTTAAAAAAATCTAATTTCCTATGCATTATCAATTTTAAGTCCATGTGTGATTTTCTTTGTTTCATAGATCTGCCTCAGCACTCCCTTATCCTGGATGTTCGAACTCGTCGGAATTCCCTCTATATGATGCTGGAACAATTCCTTGAGCAGTATCCTGCAATCCAAGCTGCCAGTTTAGACCAGCGTATGAGAAAGCTCATGGAGAGGGGCCAACTTGCTCGACTCACGGATGATGATTTCCGAAAGGCAGAGGAGTTCACCCAGCTGATGAGAGTGTTATTCACATCCACACTCTGTTTCATCCAAAAAAGAACCCCACATGCAGCCAGGTCCTTCCAGTTCTTCAGAAGCTGGAGAAGCACTTCACTGAAGCACTTCACTGTAGAAGAGAGAGACACAGTGTTTGTGTCCAGCTTGAAGCAGGCTGTCCAGCAAAACCTTTCCAAGTGGTATTAGGGTGATGACATTGGACACTTCCTTGAAGAGGCCACTGCACTAGACCCACGTTTCAAGCACAAAGTGGAGGACAGCACTGTCTGGGACCGGGTCAAGGAAAAGTTGATGACAGGAAAGCTGACCGAGTCCGAGCAACCAACAGAGCATGCCTATGGAGAAGATGTTGTAACAGTGCAGTCAGAGGAGAAAAGACAACAAAGAGAAATTGAGGAGAGTGAGGAAGAGGAGGAGCAGCCACTTCCCTGCAAGAGGGCTATAATGTCCCCACTGGAGGAGCTTTTTGCTGCTGAACACGACCTGAAGATGAAAATATCATTATCAAACAGCACCACGTCCATCCAGCACCAGACTGACAGAGAGCTGCAGATGTACCAAGAGATGCCACCAACAGTGACATCTGATGACCTTGCTGCCTGGTGGTGGAACAACAGAACCACATATCCTTTGCTATCAGAGGTAGCATTTTCGTATTTGTGCATGCAGGCCTCCTCAACCCCAAGAGAGAGGGTTTTCTCCAGTGCTGGAGGCACTGTTTGTCCAGAAAGATCCCGCATACTACCTGAAAAGGCTGATATGCTGATCTTTCTGAAGAAAAACTGTTAAGTTATTTGTTGCATAGTCATACATACATACATCTTACAAGCAACAAGAAGCTCAAAAAGTTATTATCAACAAATGGTTCAACCATTACTGCTTTCCACTGTGTTGTTGTCAGGTGGAATATATGGGAGATAGAGCATTTTCCACTACTAATTATATACAAATATGAATGTGTTGTTTGGACACCAGTATTTTCATTGGATGAGGTGTTTATTTATATGTATTTACATTGTTCATGTTCAATGAATGCTTAAAAAAAGATATTTTGTCATCTAAACATTTGGCCTCTTTTTTACCATATTGGACTCGAAACTCGGAATCGATAAGATCCGGAACCATTAAGCAGAATCGGAATTGGAATCGATAAAATTCAAATGGTACCCAACCCTAGTAATAAAGAGAGCCAACGTAATGGCTCACATTTCTACTGCTGCACCATTACATGTGCTGACTGTAGGCAATAAATACAGACTCTACTTACTTTACCACAAACACACATACATACAAACACACACACATACACACACACATAAGTTTCTATGAATCACACTGTACAAAGGTCAAGTTTTATTGATCCCCTACTAAGTCTGAACTTTGAAGGTTTTTGACAGGTGAGATGTGGTCAAATGAACCAGACACTCCTTTTTTCAGTTCTCCTCCTGAGTGCTCCTGTGATGGCCTGGCAGCCTGTCCAGGGTGTATCCCTGCCTGCCGCCCAATGACTGCTGGGATAGACTCCAGCATCTCTGCGACCCTGAGAGCAGGATAAGCGGTTTGGATAATGGATGGATGGATGGAGATGGTCCCATAAGAAACACAAGAACAAAATCCTAGTAGAATTTGGGAATAGTCTGAAGACTTTTTCCAAGAATATCTAGAAAAGATAATCAAAAGAGATGTGCACACACACACACACACACACACACACACACATAATTATATTTATCAGCCATGTAGGTTTGCACATACATGGAATTTTACTCCAGTTTCATGGTTCTCTCAGTGTACTTAACATAGAATAACAACACTCCAACACAACACAGCATATATAGTAAAGCACAGTGGCCTCACATTCTTGTAGTGAAGCAAAGTAGGCCCACTCTTCTCCTTCATGTAACAATGGAGTAGTACTCTTTCCCTTTGGGGTTGCAGATGCTTGGTAGACCTGCCCTTGGTTAATGGACTCGGCGACTGCTCTGGAGTCTCATTTATAACCGTTGTGTACACACAAAAAGGAGCCTGAATGAGGCGTACGCCACCTCCCATGCAAAATGTGTGATCTATAAAAACAAACTTGGCGGGAGAATGTGTGCACCTGTACCTAAACTCTATGGCGCACACAATTTTCGGCTTTTGTGTGCACATACACTGTTAGTGAGGATCCTACGCACCGTTTTATAAATGAGACCCCTCCTGGTCTATGGTGCTCTGACAGAGCTGCAGAGGGTCTGAGCAAGAACATGGGGGAGATTAGCATGCAGCGCAGGTGATAACCTCCCAGTTTGAAGTGTGGCTTCTTCACTGCTAATACCAACTACCCCCTGCCACATGAACTATCCTCATAGGGATACACTTAAATGTACGGGGCTATGCATGCAGATGTATACACTTACGCAAACGTGCGCACACACAACACACATATACAACAGCACCATGATTTTTTTTCACTGTGGCCCGGGATACTTCAGACTGCAACCCAGGGATTCAGCCTTGGGTCTCTAATCCCCTTGGTCTCCCCCAAAACTCACTGGTCTCCCTTGGGGGTGAGCAGAGGATCTCAAAATAATTACCTCAAACTCCCCCTCTATCTCCCAGAGTAAGCCTGTATTTACATGTCTGAGAAGAAGGAACTCAAAGGCCCTACAACTGTTTATACTGGGCTCTGAGAGCTGCCCTGGTTAGCCCCTAGAGCCTGAAATCTGCCTCCTTTACAGCCTCGCCACTCCAAGCTGCTAAAATGACTTGTGACTTTTTTTTTCATGTCCACCTGAAAAAGATACTCATCAATACTGCAATCCTTTGTTCTAAACTGAATCGCATGACAGTAACACACAGCATGGAAGGGACATCACTGCTGAAAATAAATGGTGAGCTGCTCTGACAGAATCATTCTGCGGTGGAAAGTATGAGTAACATAATTAACACTACGCTGGAGCCTTTGCCGCATTCAGATCCCACTCCGATATGTTTTGCAATACATTCTGACATTGCAGTTAGGGGATTCATTTCCTGCTGCATGGTGGTATGAGCAATGTAATTTCACTTTGGGGATTTAGAATTGTGGCGATGTGTAAATAACTTCACACTCATGTCGAAGGTAACTTAATAACATTCATAACCAGTTCTAGTTAATATGACAGAGGAAAGCTTTTAGGTTTCATTGTTAAAATGATGGTCCTCTTGTCAAAAGGCAGTTTTATTGTAAGAAAGTGTTTAATATTATTCAAATTAAAATCAGGCATCTATGTATATACACATTACTGTAGTTGTCAGCAATAACTAAACTGCTGTTTATCTTACTTGGGTTCATTTTTGTGTGTGTACATTTCATGACCGTTGGTTTTGTGAGCCCTGTTAAAAATTCAGTTTTTTAATTTTTGAAAATTACATGGCTGTCAAGAAACTGGGAGTGGTTTTTGATTCAGCCCTCAGATTCAATAAACAAATTAACTCATTTGTTAAAGCCAGCCTCTTTCAGCTCTGAAATATTATGCAACTAAAGCCAATCCTATTCTTCTGTGATCTGGAAAAATGATGCATGCCCTTTATGTCGTGCCCGTTTGAATAATTCCATTCTAACTTTTTATGCAAGTGTCCCCCCCCCCTTTTTTTTCTCCCCAATTGTATCTGGCCAATTACCCCACTCTTCCGAGCCACACTGGTCGCTGCTCCACCCCCTCTGGCGATCCGGGGAGGGCTGCAGACTACCATGTGCCTCCTCTGATACATGCGAAGTCGCTAGCCACTTCTTTTCACCTGACAGTGAGGCATTTCCCCACGGGGACATAGCGCATAGGAGGATCACGCTATTTCCTCCAGTTCCCCCTCCCCCCCGAACAGGTGCCCAGACCGACCAGAGGAGGCGCTAGTGCAGCAACCAGGACACTACATCTGGCTTCCCATCCGTAGACACGGCCAGTTGTGTCTGTAGGGATGCCCGACCAAGCCGAGGTAAAACGGGGATTCGAACTAGGATCCCCGTTTTGTCTGTGAATGTTCTCATTTATCCAGGTCATGGTTATCCAAAGGAGTTGAATCAAGTGCAACTGGACTTTATACCAAATCCAGTTGCACTTGATTCAACTCCTTTGGTTCCCCGTGTTGGTAGGCAACGGAATAGACCGCTACGCTACCTGGATGCCCCCCTTTCTGCAGGTGTTTTATCAATTCATCCCTTTCCTACTTGCCAGACAGTTGAATGGAACCAGAGAGAGGGACTGTGGTCAGCTTTACAGTCTATTTCAACGTTTTGTTGTTCGTTTTTAGGGCACTTCATGGGTTGGCCCCTTCCTACATCATAGATCTCTTGTCTCCCATCCCACTTCTAAGCCTCCAAACAGTTGCTGCTGTCTATTTATCAGTCTTAGTTCAAGCGTAAGACTTACAGACGTTTGCTGTTGCTGCCCCAAGGCTGTGGAAAAGACTACCTCTGTATATTAGAACTGCCCCCATTATTGATTCTTCTGAATTTCACCCAAAAAAAACCCAGCCTGTACTACATGGCTTTTGGTTGTTCCTGGTCTTCCCTGTATTGTATTTGTCATGTGTGATTTGGGTTTGTTATAATTATCTGCACTGATCCTTCTGTCCATGCTTTTATTTACCTACTAGTAAGTGACCCGCAACCAAGTTGCGGTGATCATGACGTGTATTAGCTATCCACCCGTCTAAATGTCCCTCCTCTTCATCCTGCCAGCTAACCGCCTTCCCCCTGCCCCCAAACTCCCCCCACTCCAACTTCCTCCCCCCAAATGCTCAGAATCATCTGAAATGCCGAGAAAAGTGGTTTTTAGCCATTTTTAGAAAATGCATATTTTGCATAATCATGCATAATTATTATAATTATATTGTAATTTTCTGCTATTTTTCTGGTCCTCTCTGGAACAATACCTACCACCTCCAAAATAAATTAGGATCATAAATGCTTTAGTTTTCGGTCCCGCTATCTACAGTAACACACACACACACTAACACCACACACACACATTCCGAAAATATATGAGTAGAAGGTGCGAAAGTACCCACACCTGTACGACACGTCACAGAGAGGATACATACCACCGTCTCTTCAGTTTATTTTCTTGTAGAGCCAGCAGGCAAGAGCATCTCTTCCTCGTCGTCAGTGTCGGACGCCATGACAGAAGAGCGTAAACAACACGCAATCATTGTGGGTAATGTAGTGTTTCACGGACAGTTTTACAGGAAACTACAACGCGGAAGTGCGCTCGACTATGGAAGCCCAAATGACTGGGGACATTCCTCGTGGAGTCCGCTCCGCGTACGTTCCGCCCGAGTATGTTTGGGCCTTTAAATCCGATTCATCAGATAAGACAGTCGGACAGTTCTACGCGCGCAACAGCGGCCAACTTTATTGTTCGTCAGACCCGCCAAAACCCGAACCGCCCGCACGCGCTGATTTATATTGAAAAACAGAAAACTTTATTGAGTTCACTTCACGTGACAGCCGCCATATACGCCCGTGCTCGACCCATGCAAATGCGACTCTGACGTTGTGGCTTATTTCACGGACGCTTTGTATTTCCAACGCTGCTCGCTGTCTCCGACCGCCATCCAGCAACCCGTTAAGAACGCGAGGTTTGTGCGAACGGCGGAAAGAGCCGAGGCGTGACGTAGCCAGAGCCCGCCACCTTGTTGAACTGCTCAGGATTCTGAAGGGATTCCACATACACTCACCGGCCACTTTATTAGGCACACCTGTCCAGCTGCTCATTAATGCAAATTTCTAATCAGCCAATCACATGGCAGCAACTCAATGCATTTAGGCATGTAGACATGGTCAAGTCGATCTGCTGCAGTTTAAACCGAGCATCAGAATGGGGAAGAAAGGTGATTTAAGTGACTTTGAACGTGGCATGGTTGTTGGTGCCAGACGGGCTGGTCTGAGTATTTCAGAAACTGCTGATCTACTGGGATTTTCACGCACAACCATCTCTAGGGTTTACAGAGAATGGTCCGAAAAAGAGAAAATATCCAGTGAGCGTCAGTTCTGTGGGCAAAAATGCCTTGTTGATGCCAGAGGTCAGAGGAGAATGGCCAGACTGGTTCGAGCTGATAGAAAGGCAACAGTAACTCAAATAACCACTCATTACAACCGAGGTATGCAGAAGAGCATCTCTGAACGCACAACACGTCGAACCTTGAGGCAGATGGGCTACAGCAGCAGAAGACCACACCGGGTGCCACTCCTGTCAGCTAGGAACACGAAACTGAGGCTACAATTCGCACAGGCTCATCAAAATTGGACAATAGAAGATTGGAGAAACGTTGCCTGGTCTGATGAGTCTCAATTTCTGCTGCGACATTCGGATGGTAGGGTCAGAATTTGGCGTCAACAACATGAAAGCATGGATCCATCCTGCCTTGTATCAACGCTTCAGGCTGGTGGTGGTGGTGTAGTGGTGTGGGGGATATTTTCTTGGCACACTTTGGGCCCCTTAGTTCCAATTGAGCATCGTGTCAACGCCACAGCCTACCTGAGTATTGTTGCTGACCATGTCCATCCCTTTATGACCACAGTGTTCCCATCTTCTGATGGCTACTTCCAGCAGGATAACGCGCCATGTCACAAAGCTCGAATCATCTCAGACTGGTTTCTTGAACATGACAATGAGTTCACTGTACTCAAATGGCCTCCACAGTCATCAGATCTCAATCCAATAGAGCACCTTTGGGGTGTGGTGGACCGGGAGAGTCGCATCATGGATGTGCAGCCGCCAAATCTGCAGCAACTGCGTGATGCTATCATGACAATATGGACCAAACTCTCTGAGGAATGTTTCTAGTACCTTGTTGAATCTATGCCACGAAGGATTAAGGCAGTTCTGAAGGCAAAAGGGGGTCCAACCCGGTACTAGCAAGGTGTACCTAATAAAGTGGCCAGTGAGTGTATTTTATGCATATTCCGCATATTATGCATAATTTCAATGTTCTGCTATTTTTTATAGGTGCCCCTGATCATCCCCAATAACCTCCAAAAAGAATCAAGGCCCCAAGTGCTTTAGTTTGGCCGTTTATAGACTCCCACACAGACACACACCAGACACACATTGTGAAAATACGGGAGTCGATTTTCTGCACTGTTTATGATGTCTAGCATTTTGGTCAGTATAGGCTGTTTTAAATGTGCTGTTTAAATAAATTTCACTTTATCTTATTTGAAAGAAGAAAAAACAGTCAATAAATAATGCAATTCAAATATCTTTTGAACATGCAAACTAAAAGAAAAAACATGACCAAGCATAAAAAAACAAAACAGCAAATGATAAAAATAATAACAGAAGAATTCAACAAGAATTCTCAATAAAGAATCCAACAAATAATTATATGTTGGAAAAGGAACAGGACAAAGTTACTACTTATAATTTCCTGCCACCTCTCTAATGCTCAATTAATAAACCTAAATCATGCACTTAGTTTTTCACACATCAGAGTATCTCATTCTCAATATCTATCTCACAATGCCTAAAAAAAATCCAATAAAAAATAAAAATAATAAAACAACAAACAAAAAAACAACAAAGAAAATAATAACAATGATTTCCAAAAAAACAACAATAACAGCATCCACCATGGGTGCCACAGTCATGAGAGGAACAAACATGACCATGACAAACAAAACATCTGTTTCTTCCTGAAATATGTGGATGTTTTTGTTATCCTGGGTTTTTGTTTTCTGTCTTACAGCAGACTTATTGGTGATATCCTGATTTCACTCTAGCTAATTAATGCCTGACATTGTTCCCAGTGTGTAGAAAGTGGTTGATGGTACTTGGTGCAAAAACAACCAATCAACATGGTAAAGCATTGTAAATGGTAGATAATTCAAGGGCATTGGGGGCAAATACAGATAGAACTCTTCTTGATTTGTGGGAGTCCTATTTTATAGAAATATCTTTCCTATTGTCATCATCATGATTTTATTTTCCTGCTCACTTGGATAATACTTGAGAACCTTTTCAGCAGCCTGATAAAGGTGAACTGATGGACTGTGGCATTTCAGACACCTATGAGAGCAAACCAGTCCTCCTCCATAATCTCAGTCCTTGGCTAATACAGCTGCTCCGTGGTAGGTTCTCATTCCAAATTTAAATCAAAATCTTTCTGATCAGAGCATCTGCTCTCAGTGATGGTCAATTCAAGGTTTCTGTGTCTGATGGGGTCCTTATGCCGGCTGGCAGATGTTCATTAGCCAGCTAGCCTTTCATCTCAGTAAGAAGAACAATGGTTTGGCATGCTGTCCTACTCTTTCATGAGCTAATATGGCATCAAGTCTGACCTCAAACCAGGCAATAATCCACTCCGCACAACCCTTCATGTTGGCTTGAAGTTTAGTGCTCAAATTGGCCAAAATCCTGACAAACTTCAGGTCAGCAGGGGAAAGAACAGGCTGTACCACCATCTCAGACCACTGATGTTTTCAAGGAAAATTGTTTTTTGAACTAATGTTTAATATTCACCCATTTTATTATTGATTATTTGACATAAAATGTATCAGTTCTGAGAAATCGACATACAGACAGACAGACATCTAAAGATAGATGGATAGATAGATAGATAGATAGATAGATAGATAGATAGATAGATAGATAGATAGATAGATAGATAGATAGATAGATAGATAGATAGATAGATAGATAGATACATTTACTGTTTAATGAATACAATAATACAAGAGTCCCCTTCTTAGTGTAAGGAAATCAATCAGTTCCCCCCCCCCTTTTCTGGTTCTTCCCAGTGTGTGTGTATACACAAGACTCAGCCAGTTGCTTCCCCAGAGATGTGCAAACAATTAATTTTTTTCTTCTGTCCACCTCCTCATTGGGAGTGGACTTGCAAGCCATGAAACTGTTTTTGTGCTGTTTGTTTTTTAGCCTGAATCAACAATGCAAAATGTCAAGATTGTTTAATGATGGCCTGACTCTAAACACATTCAGTTGTCCGGTGTTATTTGCACTTCGGCCTCCAGAGCCGCAAAGTCAGTGTCAGTGGTGTTGAGGTAGCATGGGGGGGGGGGGGGGGGGTCAGGAAAAAGCTGTGATCATAACCCTGTCACTAGTGGGGACACATTATGTGACAATGATATGTGGTGTGATATACTGACATGTCATCTATGACAGGAGCATGAAGGACCCTGGCATTGAGGCTTCAGTTTCTGCCAAAGCCAGTATGGTATGGAGGGGTGAAGTGTCCATTAGCTGTAAATTACTTGTTTGCTAGAATTTTCCTCAAGGAGAAGACGAGAGCAGGAGTGATGTACATATATGTATGTGCACTGTACACACACACACACACACACACACACACACAAAACCTTTGCCCATGCACATGCACCACACAGCCTACTGTATGTTTGTGTTCATTTACTTTTCACCATTGTGAGAGATGAAAACCAATACATCCCTTTCACTCTGAGCTGCATTGCTTCATTTACAGCATGATTAAAACAGCAAGATGGTGTTGTACCAGTGTAATATTGTCCATTGGCCCAATGTTAACACAATGTCAGAAAAAATACCAATTGTACCAGCTAGTGTTCATCAAACCAAGTAACCCACCTTTGGTTTGATGTGAGTTTATACCAGTAGGGAGGAAAACTTGTCGTGTCGGCCCATGTTGCTTGCATTCAAATTCTGCTTTTAAATTGGCAAGATGGTTTGCACATTTCAGTGTACGCAACATGTGGTGCCTTTACACTTGTAATTGCGAAAGTGGTCTTTTTTATAGCAACTGAAATGATAAGGTATTATTAAACTTGAATTGTTTAGTTTTTATTTTGAATTTTCCCGAAAAGGACAACAAATCTGCTATACCAATTATGACACCACAAGGCGCCAGCAACAAGCATACACACGGGGCCTTAACAATACTTTGTGTCCTACAGACACATTTGGCCATGTCTGCGGGTGGGAAGCTGGATGTGAGTATGTGTCCTGGTCACTGCACTAGCGCCTCCTCCTCTGGTCTGTCGGGGTGCCGGTTCGGGGGGGGGGGGACTGAGGGAAATAGTGTGATCCTCCCACGTGCTACGTCCCCCTGGTGAAACTCCTCACTGTCAGGTGAAAAAACTTCATGCGCATCGGAGGAGACGTGGTAGTCTGCAACCCTCCCGGAATTGGCAGAGGGGGTGGCTCAGCGACCGGGAGGGCTCGGAAGAGTGGGGTAATTGGCCAGATACAATTGGGAAGAAAAGGGGGGGGGGGTACTTCGTGAAATAACTTGTATATAATCAGAAAAGCATCTAGCAGGGTGAAAACCTGTACAAATCTGGAAGTCTAGGGGGTTTTATGTATTTACAGGAGTGGCCGACCACTTTGGTCTGGGCAAGCATGAACCATTGTGTCTGGGTAAGTTAGAGTTAAGACAGGTGAGAGAGAAAGGCATGCTACTGATTGCTATTGTAAAGTGTGAGAGGTGGTGTTAGCTAAAATTGCATGGTCAAGTAACCGACTACCAACCCTTGATTTAATAATGTGATGAAACAAGCTTCTTATGGCCTATATCTGCACTATTACGTATGGAACAAACACAGAACTAATACATTTATAGTGCTGTTTACTTCCTTGTACGTGGCGTTACACTGAGGGGCTTTTAGCCAACAACTTAAACTTTGCATTGTTTTTCTCTCGATGTTGTTGCCCTGGTCCGTTGCCCTGGCTCACTGTTTGACCAGTGTTTTGGAGGAATAAAGTGATAGAGGACAAATTGGGCTGTTTGGCATTAAACATTACCAGGGTGGAAGAGTCCTGCAAAAAGCACTGCGCTATGAGTTTTTCTTTGTTTTTTTTGTTTTTGTTTTTTTTACTCTTCTCTTGTGGAGACATGATGCAGTCTTCACCTAAGCACAAGATTGTAGTTCTTTAGTGAGTGCAGTTCTTTTGTGCAGAGCTCACACACTTTTTTACCAATAGTTTTCAATGATTTTTCCATGACTTATCCATAACGTTTAGCTTAATATCCATGAATGAAACCTATTTTTTAGAGTTGCCTCTGAAAAGCTGTTTTAACAATGCATACATGATCAGTCTATATTTCAATACTGTGTATAAGCCGCCCTACTCTTAATACATTTTGCAAACCGTATTTTGTACTTGCCCATTTGAAGCTGATTGTTGAAACTGCACTTGCCTGCATGCTGTCAATGACATAGCTAGCTAATATGAAAAATGGTGCAATCATCACATGTAATCATACAGAAACAAACCATTACATTGTTCATACATAACAGACATTGGCTGATATACTAAAATGACATGAGGAAAGACTGGTGTTTAGCCTTTCTTTGCTCACTCACTAGGTCTGCATGATGGACAGTGATACATGCCCATCATGCAGACCTAGTGAGTGGGCTATGTAACGTCTATGTAATATGGGTCTCAATATCTTATGTAGATCCCTTCAAATGACGTCAGCAATTATGGGTGGGGTGAGAGGGTTGATCGTGATGTGTGTTTAGCCCCAGAAGAAAGAAAAAGCATAGGTTTTCTTTTTCAAAGTGGCCATGTGATGTGGTTTCTTCTGTAGTGGAATTTATCACCAGGCAATTAATTTTACATCTAGGATTATAACCCTAAAGGAATGGCTTGATGAACTTTCTGTATCTCGGATGTCAAACCCGGTATGCAAAAATGTGTAACAGAACGAGATTTTGACAATCGAAGAGTGAACGGTGAATGCGGTGGAGAGTGCTGAATTCTCACTGTTCTCTTGCAGCGCATTTTATACAGTGACTAGTAAGTGACCCGCAACCAAGTTGCGGTGATCATGACGTTTATTAGCTATCCACCCGTCTAAATCCCCCTCCTCTTCATCCTGCCAGCTAACCGCCTTCCCCCTGCCCCTAACCCCCCCCCCCACTCCAACTCCCTCCCCCCAAATGCTCAGAATAATCTGAAATGCCGAGAAGTGGTTTTTAGCCATTTTTAGAAAAATGCATACTTTGCATATCGACTCCTGTATTTTCACAATGTGTGTCTGGTGTGTGTCTGTGTGGGAGTCTATAAACGGCCAAACTAAAGCACTTGGGGCCTTGATTCTTTTTGGAGGTTATCGGGGATGATCAGGGGCACCTATAAAAAATAGCAGAACATTGAAATTATGCATAATATGCGGAATATGCATAAAATATGTGGAATCCCTTCAGAATCCTGAGCAGTTCAACAAGGTGGCGGGCTCTGGCTACGTCACGCCTCGGCTCTTTCCGCCGTTCGCACAAACCTCGCGTTCTTAACGGGTTGCTGGATGGCGGTCGGAGACAGCGAGCAGCGTTGGAAATACAAAGCGTCCGTGAAATAAGCCACAACGTCAGAGTCGCATTTGCATGGGTCGAGCACGGGCGTATATGGCGGCTGTCACGTGAAGTGAACTCAATAAACTTTTCTGTTTTTCATTGTAAATCAGCGCGTGCGGGCGGTTCGGGTTTTGGCGGGTCTGACGAACAATAAAGTTGGCCGCTGTTGCGCGCGTGGAAGTGTCCGAGTGTCTTATCTGATGAATCGGATTTAAAGGCCCAAACATACTCGGGCGGAACGTACGCGGAGCGGACTCCAAGAGGAATGTCCCCAGTCATTTGGGCTTCCATAGTCGAGCGCACTTCCGCGTTGTAGTTTCCTGTAAAACTGTCCGTGAAACACTACATTACCCACAATGCTTGCGTGTTGTTTACGCTCTTCTGTCATGGCGTCCGACACTGACGACGAGGAAGAGATGCTCTTGCCTGCTGGCTCTACAAGAAAATAAACTGAAGAGACGGTGGTATGTATCCTCTCTGTGACGTGTCGTACAGGTGTGGGTACTTTCGCACCTTCTACTCATATATTTTCGGAATGTGTGTGTGTGTGTGGTGTTAGTGTTTGTGTTACTGTAGATAGCGGGACCGAAAACTAAAGCATTTGTGATCCTAATTTCTTTTGGAGGTGGTAGGTATTGTTCCAGAGAGGACCAGAAAAATAGCAGAAAATTACAATATAATTATAATAATCATGCATAATTATGCAAATTTGGCATTTTCTAAAAATGGCTAAAAACCACTTTTCTCGGCATTTCAGATGATTCTGAGCATTAGGGAAGGAGTTGGAGTGGGGGGGGGGTTAGGGGCAGGGGGAAGGCGGTTAGCTGGCAGGATGAAGAGTGTCCTATACTAGACTTTATCACATTAGTATAGCTGTAAAATAACAACGAGGCAAGAGACGAGCACCGTACGTTTTCCACTCATTTCTTTTTTATCTCACTTCTTCATCACCCTCAGCACCGTACTACACTCAGCAACAATCATTAGGCTACTGCGCCCTCTGGTGGCGTGGAGGTATTGCAATGCATGAACAATGAATTAACCGACTACACAACATATTCCCCCTCTTTTAAGAAGCTTACCCGTACATGAAAATACTATGTCCCATGTCACAGACATCAGTAGTACAATAACTCAAGTGCTATCAGCATCAACACAACTTCCCACAACAGAAATGTTATAGTAACCATCAACCACAATAACCATGAACCACAGTTCCACTGTAATATTACTGTAAATAATATATAGCAGGAAATCTTGAACCTGTAATCCCAAAAATGTTAATCAGTGTAACATAGGCACTTTCAATCACAAGGCACTAAAATCACAGTAACCTGTTATCAATCAAAATCAGTGCAAAACAAACATTTTTTTTTCTTAGTCACAGCATTGTTTTTTTCACATTTTAGTATCAACAGTATTTTTTTTTCACATTTTCACATCCACTTATTCTCTCCTCATTCTGTCCATGACCCCAGTGCCAACTGGTTATTGGGGCGGCTCAGGTTGTCGGGCCGACTCCGGCACTGGAGCAGGGTTGGCAACTGGCTCTGGATCGGATTCCCTGTTTGTTCCGCTTTCAGGGACCAGAGAGAGGTGGGCAGCGTTCCATGTACGCCCATCCTCTAGCACATAAGCACTCGAACCAGCTTTGCGTATCACTCAGGTAGGTCTCTGAAACTTAGACAGTCCCTTTTTCACATGGAAAGGTTTCCTCAGTCTGACTAAGCTTCCCTCTTTGATCTTAGGCACACGTGCTCCCCTTTTTTTGTCAGTGTAGGTTTTCGATGCCTCCTGTTTGGCAGCAACCCGACTGCGTAGTTGTTCCTCCGACAGTGGGTCAGGTTTTCGTGCAGGGCCAATGGTCACTTTGGTGCGCATCAGTCGGTTGTACATGAGTTCATACGGTGACACCCCGGTGGTGCCATGTGGGGTAGCACGGTAGGTGGACAAGAAATCCTGTACGTATGGCTTCCATGGCCTTCTCTCCTGCTCGGCAGAGAGTAGTGTTTCTTTGAGAACGCGGTTCCAGCGCTCCACGGCTCCATTCGCTTGTGGATAGTAAAAAGACACTCTAATGTGTTTAATGTCTCTCGCTGCAAGGTAGTCTGCAAACTCGGTAGAGGTGAATTGTGTTCCATTGTCACTCACCAGTTCGATAGGATTTCCAAACCGGGAGAACACAGCAGACAGGAAGGTAGTGATTGCAGCAGTAGTGATAGTTGAAGTGAAAGAAGACCTCTGGCCACTTTGTGTAGTAGTCAGTCAGCGTCACAGCAAAGTGACAGTCCCAAGTAGCTGACTCGAACGGTCCCACTATGTCTATCCCCACTTTCTGCCATGGGGCATCCGGGAGTGGGATGGGCTGGAGAGGAGCAGAATGAATCTTGGCACTTTTATCATTCATCTGGCACGATCCACATGAGCGGATAGTCTCCTGCACACACGTGTCCATACCGGGCCACCAGTATAAGTCCCGCAGCCTCTGTTTGGTGCGGACCACCCCTTGGTGTGTCTCGTGTGCCAAGTCCACCAGCTGCTTCCGTAGGGCAACTGGCACAAGTCGTCGGTGAGGCCCCCTGTAAATAATCACATCCTGTATTGACAGTTCATTTCTCATGGCGAAGTATGGTTTGAGCTCGTCTGGTAGGGACTTAGCTGTCTTAGGCCAGCCCCTGTTTATCTGTGCTCTAAGAGCTGTGAGCTCAGGGCACGCCTCACATGCCTCCGTAAAGTCTTTTACTGAAAGAGCTTTCAGTTCTGTGTCCAACAGAGCAACAAGCTCCGGCTCGGTCACTGGCTCTGTATCCTCGTCTGCAGGGAGGGGCAACCGGGAAAAGCAGTCGGCCGCCTGGTTTTGTGAGCCAGGACGGTACTCCACGTCATATGTAAAACACAGTAGTCTCGCAGACCAACGCGCAATACGCATCCCTGCGCGGCCCAGGCCTTTTGTTGCAAGTAGTGTGGTCAAAGCCTGGTGGTCCGTGCGTAGAGTAAACCTAGTACCCCATAAGAAGGTCCTCCATTTTTCAGCGGCCCACACGCAGGCCAACGCCTCCTTTTCAACAATGGAGTACTTGCGTTCAGCGGGGTTAAGTGTGCGTGAGGCACATGCAACTGTACGTTCTGTCCCATCCGGGTGTAGTTGTGTCAGTACGGCCCCCAAGCCATAATTGGATGCGTCCGTAGACACGTAGGTGGGGAGGCTGGGGTCGAAGACAGACAGCGCTGGGTTGTTTACAATACGGTCCTTCACCGCCTCGAAGCTCTCCTGAGCTGCTGAAGTCCACTGAAATGTGTCCTCACGCAGACATGCTCGCATAGGCTCCACGAGCGACGCGTAGTTGTTTACGAACTTCTGGTACCACGCTGTGAGCCCTAGAAATGAGCAAAGTGTTGTAGCATCACTTGGCACTGGAGCCTCTGTAATGGCTCTGACGTGCTCGGTGAGTGGCTGCAGGCCCTGGGCAGAGATCGTGTGCCCAAGGAACCGCAGGCTGGACCGGTTAAACTGGCACTTTTCCTCGTTTAGTTGGAGGCCGGCGCCCCTGATAGCGGCGAGCACCTCCTGCAGGTTGCAGTCGTGGTCCTCCTTGACCTTGCCATACACTATGACATCGTCCAAGTAGTACTGGACCCCCTTGAGGCCTTTAAGTACGAGCGACATCCTCTTGGAGAACGCACTTGGGGCGGAGCACAGCCCGTATGGAACCCGTTTGAACCTGAAAAGTCCGTCGTGCGTTATGAATGCGGTTAAGTCCCGGCTTTCTGGCGCTAAAAGGACTTGATGATATGCGTTTGCGAGATCTATGGAAGAATATACAGTAGCACCGCTCATCTCGGAGAACAAGTCATCCATGTGTGGAAGTGGGTAACTGTCCATCACTATAGCCTTGTTAGGCTCACGTAAGTCCACGCACAGTCTCACCGCACCGTTCTTCCGTCGCGTGACCACGATGGGTGAAACCCATGGAGATGCATCAATCCTCTCTATCACGTCCATTTCTAACAGTCTCTCAAGTTCTGTGGAGACAGCTTGTCTCACGGAGAGGGGAAGTCTCCTCAGCTTCTGTTGGACGGGCTGTACTGCTTCATTGCCCTCCTTCACTTTAACACGGTGGACAAAACCCTTGGCTAAGCCCAGTTTCACTGGTCCAGTTTTAACCTCTGTCACTGGAGCCGCAGTTGAGAGCACAGTATTATTTACTATAGAAAGTCTCAGTGCCCTGAATAAGTCCATCCCCAAGACAGCGGTACCTATCTTTTTCACAATGTATAGTATAGCCGGAACTGTAGTATCTTCGAGCTGCACTGTAGCTGATAGACAGCCTATTACTGGGATGTCTGACTTTGTATATGACACTAACCTAACCTCTGGTTCTGTCAGGGGCACATCGCTGAAATGCTCTCTGTAGACGGGTTCAGGAATGATGGACACAGCGGCGCCCGTATCCACCACTAGCTCTACTGGGCAAGAAGTTGACTTGGCATTAATAGTCACTTCACATGATATTTTCTGAGCTGGTTGGGTTGCATTAATTCCCAGCACTTGCACAACAACTTCACCTACTTTTTTGGTAGACTTTTCACCTGACCTTTCAGAAGATTTACAAACTTTGGCAAAATGACCTACTTTATTGCATTTCCGACAAGTCATTTTTAGGGCAGGGCAGTCTGGAGCATTTGCAAGATGAGTAGACGACCCACACCTAAAACAGCATCTATCCTGTCTTGGAGTGGCGTTTGCAGGCTCTGCAGAGCGGTTGTATTTCCCTTTATTTTTTAATGGACGTTTAGGCTTCGCCGTTACAGCTTGCACGGGAACCTGGGACTCTGAACCTAGCGTGCGCGCATACCCGATGGCAGCTTCCGCCTGGCATGCAATCTGGAGTGTTTTTTCAAGTGTCAAATTTGCATCTGCTTGTCCTAGCAGTCTCTCGCGTATCTTTGCACAATGGATATGCTCGATGATCTGGTCACGTATCATTTCGTCTCTATTGTTGTCAAACCCACATGTTGTGGGAAGCTCGCGCAGCGGGGCAACGTACTCTGTAATGGACTCCTGCGGTCTCTGTATTCTGTCTGAACTTATGACGTTCCACCACAACATTTATGGCTGGGTTGAAATGTGCACGCAGTGCCATCATTGCTTCTTTGTAAGTCCTACCTGCATTTGCAAGTGTATAAAACACACGCTGGCGCCTCTGTACCCAGACCATGTAAAAGAAGTGCACGTAACCTCGTGTCTGGCCAGTCATCACCATCCGCATCAATGGCTAGCAGATAGCTCCCAAACATCCTAGCCCATATGTCGAACGGAATTGTAGGTTGTCCGGCACACGGCAGAAATAAAGCAGGTACGGGCACAGCTGCAGTCGCCATTTCTCGTCGCCAATTTGTCCTATACTAGACTTTATCACATTAGTATAGCTGTAAAATAACAACGAGGCAAGAGACGAGCACCGTACGTTTTCAACTCATTTCTTTTTTATCTCACTTCTTCATCACCCTCAGCACCGTACTACACTCAGCAACAATCATTAGGCTACTGCGCCTTCTGGTGGCGTGGTGGTATTGCAATGCATGAACAATGAATGAACCGACTACACAACAAAGAGGAGGGAGATTTAGACGGGTGGATAGCTAATAAACGTCATGATCACCGCAACTTGGTTGCGGGTCACTTACTAGTTTATGCATAATTATGCATAATTTTAATTTTCTGGGATTTTTCCCTTACTCTCTGAGACAATACCTACCACCTCCAAAAAGAATTAGGATCATAAATGCTTTAGTTTCGGTCCCGCTATCTACAGTAACACACACACACACTAACACCACACACACACACATTCCGAAAATATATGAAGAGAAGGTGCGAAAGTACCCACACCTGTACGACACGTCACAGAGAGGATACATACCACCGTCTCTTCAGTTTATTTTCTGGTAGAGCCAGCAGGCAAGAGCATCTCTTCCTCCTTGTCGTCAGTGTCGGACGCCATGACAGAAGAGCGTAAACAACACGCAAGCATTGTGGGTAATGTAGTGTTTCACGGACGGTTTTACAGGAAACTACAACGCGGAAGTGCGCTCGACTATGGAAGCCCAAATGACTGGGGACATTCCTCGTGGAGTCCGCTCCGCGTGCGCTCCGCCCGAGTATGTTTGGGCCTTTAAATCCGATTCATCAGATAAGACACTCGGATACTTCCACGCGCGCAACAGCGGCCAACTTTATTTTTCGTCAGACCCGCCAAAACCCGAACCGCCCGCATGCGCTGATTTACATTGAAAAACAGAAAACTTTATTGAGTTCACTTCACGTGACAGCCGCCATATACGCCCGTGCTCGACCCATGCAATTGCGACTCTGACGTTGTGGCTTATTTCACGGACGCTTTGTGTAACGAATGAAAGGTCACGTGTTTAACTTGACCTACTCACGGGTGTACGTGCAGTGCGTGTGACGTATACAGGAAGTTGGAGAAGCGCATGTTATGAAGGTTGTATGTCGGATGAACGCTAGTAAAAGCTACACAGTTAAGAACCTACGAAGTCGGCTCGTTCTTGAATTATTCTTATGTCAGTAAGACAAGGCGTCTACGGACATTACATGGTGTCAGAATAGTCTGTGTATCGGAACACGAGCGGTCATGCCGAAGTTTAATCCGCCGAGTGAATTCAAGTTTGACTGCCCCGTTGAATGGCCGGAGTGGAGACAACGGTTTTCGCGCTTCAGGCTCGCGACAAAGCTGGATAAAGACGACGGGGAGATTCAAGTGAGTTCGCTGATTTATGCAATGGGCAGCGAGGCTGAAAAGATATTCAGCTCGTTTGACTTCGCGGCGGAGGGTGATAAAGTGGACTATGATATCGTACTGAAAAGGTTCGACGACTACTTTATTCCCCGCCGTAACATCATACATGAGAGGGCGTGCTTCTATCAACGTAGCCAGCAGCCAGGAGAGACAGCGGAGATGTACATCCGGACATTGTATGAGCTGTCTGAACACTGTGAGTTTGGGGATAAGAGGGATGAACATATCAGAGATCGTCTGGTAGTGGGCATAAAAGATAAGGTGCTCTCCCGTCAGTTCCAGCTCACAGCGGACCTTACTCTGGTGAAAGTCATTGAACAAGTGCGCCAGGCGGAGGCAATAACAAAGCAGCTCAGCCTCCAAGCTAACCAACCAGAGGCCCTGCTGGCTAACGTCAATGTTGTCCGATGGCGGGACGAACGCCAAAACAAAAAGGGCGGACAGCGTCATGGTGGCGGCAGTCCGGCAACCAACAAAGTAGATGAATGCGGGAGGTGCGGCAAGACGCAGCACACCGATGAGCGGAAGTGTCCTGAAACGAACAGTAAGTGCAACAAGTGTCATAAAAAGGGACATTGGGAGCGTGTATGTCACTCTAAAGCGGTGAGAGAAGTCACTGAAGAGGTTAAACAGCTGTACTTTCTGGGAGAAGTTGGCAAAGAGAGCAGTCAGGAAGATTGGACTGTTAGTTTAACAATAAGTGATGTACCAATAACCTTTAAAATTGACACGGGGGCTGACGCTACTGTTATCAACCAAGGGACATTTAAAAAGCTGAAGCCAAACATAAAACTGGGACCTCCTGACACATGCTTCATAAGCCCAGGTGGAAACATCAGCTGCATAGGACAGTTTCAAGCCACAACCAACTACAAGGAGAAACAATACTCCTTTCCAGTGTATGTGATCAAGGGGAGAGGCAGCTGTCTGCTGAGTCGTCCAGAGGCAGTGGAGATGGGTCTAGTGAAGCGGATGAATGAGGTCAGTGGAGTTTTCGGCTCAAGTGGACTGCTGAAAACAGACCCAGTGAAAATAGCTCTGGTGGAGGGTGCCCAGCCATACGCGGTGCATACAGCCAGACGGATACCGCTGCCACTTGTACCACTGGTTAAGAAAGAACTGCAGCGCATGGAAAATGAGGGCATTATTGAAAAAGTGACTCAGCCCACAGAATGGT
Source organism: Lampris incognitus (assembly GCF_029633865.1). NCBI lineage: Eukaryota > Metazoa > Chordata > Actinopteri > Lampriformes > Lampridae > Lampris > Lampris incognitus. Next base: position 40,644,190 of record NC_079214.1, read on the forward strand.
GTGCCGCTATGGTGCCGGTGCTGAAACCGAACAAGAAAGAGGTTCGCTGCTGCGCTGACCTCAGGAGGCTGAATCGAGCGGTGAAACGTGAGAAATACGTGCTGCCCACTATGGAGGAAATAATGCCAAGGCTCGCAGGGTCAAAGTTCTTCACAACGTTGGATGCAGCAAGTGGGTTTTACCAGATCCCCTTGCATGAAGACAGCAGGGGGCTCACCACTTTCATCACCCCATTTGGGAGGTATGCTTTCTGCCGCCTTCCATTTGGTATAACGAGTGCTCCAGAGATTTTCCAGAGAAAGATGGCAGAAACTCTGACCGGGCTAGAGGGCACAGAGGTGTACATGGATGACATCCTTATACATGGAGAGACTGAGGAAATCCATGACCGGCGCCTAGCAGAGGCGCTGGGGGTCATTGAAACAGCAGGTCTCAAACTGAACCTAGCGAAATGCAAGTTCAAACAGAAACAAGTCCGCTTCCTTGGTCATATCATCAACGAGGCAGGCATCAGACCTGACCCGGACAAAGTGGCCGGAATAGAGAACTTTCCTCAGCCCCAGAACGTGACGGAACTCAAGAGGTTCCTCGGGATGGTGAACTATTTGGCAAAATACGTCCCAGAGCTGTCCACTGTAGGTCAGCCGCTTTATGGACTGCTTAAAGCAACGACAGAGTGGCTGTGGGGACCTGCACAGAACACAGCATTCCAAGACCTTAAAGCAGCACTCGCCACCGCCCCGGTACTCACCTTTTATGATGTCACTAAGGCTACGGTGGTGTCAGCAGATGCCAGCAGCTACGGGCTGGGAGGCGTTCTGCTCCAGCAGCACGGGGAACACTGGAAGCCCGTGGCCTACTGCTCCCGACGGCTGAGTGACGCAGAGACAAGGTACGCACAGATCGAGAAAGAGTGCTTAGCCAGCGTCTGGGCATGTGAAAGGTTCGAGAAGTACCTGTTTGGGCTTGACAATTTCAGACTTGTCACCGATCATAAACCACTAGTGCCCCTCATGAACAGCAAAGACTTGGATAATGTGCCCATTAGGTGCCAGAGACTGTTAATGAGGCTGATGCGTTTCAATGCAGTGGCTGAATACGCACCAGGCAAAACTTTAGCTGTGGCTGATGCACTCTCCAGAGGCCCAGAGCAGTGCTACGGAGATGGTGCTTCTCATGATGATGTTGCAGCGCACATTGATGCCATCGTGTGCCAGGTACCTGCCACACCTCAAAGGATGCAGGAGATAAAACAGAGCACGGATGGGGATCTGCAGCTTCAGACAGTGTTGGGCTTCATCAGACACGGCTGGCCTGAGTATGTCGATAAAGTGCCGGAGACAGTCAGAGACTTTTATCAGGTGAGAGGGGAGTTATCTGAGGTAGATGGTTTAGTCATCAGAGGCAGTCGTATCGTCATTCCCACAGAGATGAGGGAGGTGATCTTAGACAGAATACACGACGGGCACCAGGGGATAGCTAAGTGCAGAGAGAGAGCTAGCCAGTCAGTGTGGTGGCCCAAAATGACAGAGCACATTACAACAAAGATACAGCAATGTCAATTCTGCAGAGAACACAAGAACACACAGAGAAAAGAGCCTTTAATGTCAAGTGAGCTCCCATCCAGACCATGGCAGAAAGTTGGCATAGACCTGTGTGAGTACAAAAAGCAAAACTACTTGATAGTGTCTGACTATTATTCCAGGTTTTTGGAGATCCTAAATCTACCAACAACTACTAGCAGTCAGGTTGTAGCTAGGCTGAAGGCTACATTTGCACGTTTTGGTATCCCTGAAATTGTAGTTAGCGATAATGGGCCACAGCTAGTTTCAGAAGAGATGAGGAGGTTCAGTGAGGATTATGATTTCATCCATGTGACTTCAAGCCCACACTACCCCCAGAGTAATGGACAGGCAGAGAGGGCTGTTCAGATAGCCAAAAGCATATTAAGGCAGGAAGACCCTCTCCTCGCCCTGTTGACATACAGAGCTACACCCTCTTCTTCCACTGGAGCCAGTCCAGCGGAATTGCTCATGGGTAGGAGACTCAGAACCACCTTACCCACATTGCAGCATAACCTGAAACCGGCCTGGCCTAAAGAGGAACTGATCAAAACCGCTGACGCCGCAGCCAAATCGAGGCAGGCTTTCTACTACAACCGCAGGAACGGCGTGCGGACACTGCGCCCACTGAACTCAGGTGACGCAGTACTCACCAAACCTGATGGACAGAAAACATGGACAATGCCAGCAGTAGTTCACAGTCAGAGCTCCACTCCCAGATCCTACATAGTGGAGACAGCTCAAGGTGAACATTACAGAAGGAACAGGCGCCACCTGTTGGCCACACCCAAAACACTCACCTTTGTCAGCAGGGATCCTGACCATGTCACTCCAGGGGAGAATGGAAACACGGATGAGTCCCGAGCAGCAGAAATGCCAACTTCCACACCATATGTTACTCGCTCTGGCAGGGTGAGCAAGCCAGCAATCCGGCTGGATTTGTGAGGCGTATGGACTTGTGTATTGTGGGGGATTTTTTATTTTTTTTGTGAAAAGGGGGGTGATATACAGGTTAGAAAATCATCTTAGAGGGGGAGATGTAATGAATGAAAGGTCACGTGTTTAACTTGACCTACTCACGGGTGTACGTGCAGTGCGTGTGACGTATACAGGAAGTTGAAGAAGCGCATGTTATGAAGGTTGTATGTCGGATGAACGCTAGTAAAAGCTACACAGTTAAGAACCTACGAAGTCGGCTCGTTCTTGAATTATTCTTATGTCAGTAAGACAAGGCGTCTACGGACATTACACTTTGTATTTCCAACGCTGCTCGCTGTCTCCGACCGCCATCCAGCAACCCGTTAAGAACGCGAGGTTTGTGCGAACGGCGGAAAGAGCCGAGGCGTGACGTAGCCAGAGCCCGCCATCTTGTTGAACTGCTCAGGATTCTGAAGGAATTCCACATATTTTATGCATATTCCGCATATTATGCATAATTTCAATGTTCTGCTATTTTTTATAGGTGCCCCTGATCATCCCCGATAACCTCCAAAAAGAATCGAGGCCCCTAGTGCTTTAGTTTGGCCGTTTATAGACTCCCACACAGACACACACCAGACACACATTGTGAAAATACGGGAGTCGATGATATGGTTGAGTGCTTTCCATTAATGCCAAACATTAGCACTGTTATTGAATCCAATAGTGGCTGGTTTTTGCCCTTCGAAGCAGTAATTCAAATGGTTGTTTATAAATTGGGCTATATAGTTGCCTGCCCAAGTACAGGTAGTCACCCCTCTCTTTCTCTCACTTATGGTATTCTTGGTATTACTCTGGTTTTCATTAATATGTGTGGCAGTATGATGAAACTGTGGCCCTGTGTTCTGTTTATAAGCCTATGCTTAAGATGTGCCCCCCTCCTGTCATCAAGTTGGTGATCCCCATCATAGCGTGATCTGTATCTGGCCAGATTTGTATTGCACATGGGCACACAACATCACATTTATGTAGTTATCGTATGGCGGCCAATATGTATCACACACGTGCCAGCGTTTTTTAAGCTTTATTTCTCCATGTAAGTCACAACACAGCAACCAGTGTATGGCAGCCCGATCTGTACCGCACATGTGACTACGTTTTATGTTTTTGTTGTTTTTTCATGTTAAGTCTATCACAGAAACTACTGTGGCAACTGAAGCACATTTCTTTTCTGAATATTTTGACCTAGAACATCAATGCAGTGGTGGATCTAGAGATTGTGGTGGGGTGGCAAGACTGTGTCCCAGAGGTGGCAGCTGCCACCCCTTGCCACCCTGTAGATCCGCCCCTGCATCAATGTAAGACGAAAACCTTTGATTTTCATTGTGCCCTGCAAAGTGCCTTCATGCAGGGTCAGCTGGTTCTATTTTCTCTGTTGTCCAAATTTAATTTCTGATATAAACACATAATTGACTAAAAGCTAAAACGTTTCTGACCTAGATCATCATTGCAAGATGAAAACCTTCGATTTTTATCGTGCCCTGCAAAATGTCTCAGCTGATTTGCTTCTCTCTGAGTCTGTAACTGATTTTAAAATTGATTTTCTGATATAAACAGATGAGTTAACAGCTTAAAAAAAAGAAAAGAGAAAGCTTTCCATAGCGGTTGCTGTGTTATGACTACATGAAAAACATGGAAATTTCAACATGTGCGGTACAGATCCGGTGTATGACTTACATGAAGAAATAAAGTTTTAAAAAAAGAGGGATGGAGCATATATAGCACAGACAGAGGCAAAGTTAAAAAAAAACGGGCTGCAATATGGAAGGTGCAGAAATGTGATCGATACAAATCGGACCGGCTATATATATCGGGGTACAAACTGGGCCGGCGATATAAACCGGGGTGTTATCGGATGGGCTTCTTGGGCTTCAGCCCCGATTGTTTTCTCAAAAGCCCCGAATCTTTTAGGTTTTTAAAATAACATACTGTAGCGAATTCAGAGAGACAACGCAACCACAGGAACTGCCGCGGCCGGGAAGCGAACCTGTATCGCCCGCACCGCAGGAGACATCGCTAACCGTTAGACTAAAGGGTCAGACCCGCCAGTCAGCGGCCAGCGTGTCTTCTTATCCATGCACGTTACAATACTTTGTGTCATTTCCCCTCTTCTCTCTCTGACTGGACCGGCAAATCGGTGGAGCAAAAGATCTATTACTGGAGTAAATATCGCCATCTATAGGTCCGCCCTATTATTGTCATGGGGGAGTTGCGTGTGTCGCGTTTCATTCAGTCATGTCACCTTAGTGAGCAAGCTTGCTAGCTGGCTATGGACATACGGAGGTTTTTCATGGGGAGTCAATCTCAGCTACCATCCAGAGAAAGTGGTTCATCAGCATCAGCCAGTGAACTGTGGATAGATGTTGTTTCAGGTTTGTGAATCCACAGCTGTAACACTTAGACTAATAGCAGTGAGTTGGTGGGGTGACTAGCTAGCTAATGTTAGCTAGTAGTTGGTGGGGTGACTAGCTAGCTAATGTTAGCCAGTACAAACATTAAAAAAGAAGAAAAAACCCAGCTCCACTCAGTAAATCTGCTCCAAATGCCATCAAATCAAGTACACAGACGCGCCACCTCTTTCTGACGCCTAAATATGTGTTCAACAGTTGTCAGTCAAACGAGTTACGTACGCTGCTGTCAGGTTTGTTCACGTCAGGTGTGCCGTGGGCGACGACCGCGACGTGCAGTAGCAGCAACTCTTGGATAATGTTACACTAAAAGTTAAAAGTCTTAAACTAAACTTTCCCAGGAAAACAGGAAATATGTTGCCATAGATTAACGCACAGCCCACACGGCGACAAGAGCCACGGGTTTTTTGTTGTTGTTTGTTTTGGAAAATTAAGGATGCCGAAATCGACTCCCGTATTTTCACAATGTGTGTCTGGTGTGTGTCTGTGTGGGAGTCTATAAACGGCCAAACTAAAGCACTTGGGGCCTCGATTCTTTTCGGGGGCTATCGGGGATGATCAGGGGCACCTATAAAAAATAGCAGAACATTGAAATTATGCATAATATGCGGAATATGCATAAAATATGTGGAATCCCTTCAGAATCCTGAGCAGTTCAACAAGGTGGCGGGCTCTGGCTACGTCACGCCTCGGCTCTTTCCGCCGTTCGCACAAACCTCGCGTTCTTAACGGGTTGCTGGATGGCGGTCGGAGACAGCGAGCAGCGTTGGAAATACAAAGCGTCCGTGAAATAAGCCACAACGTCAGAGTCGTATTTGCATGGGTCGAGCACGGGCGTATATGGCGGCTGTCACGTGAAGTGAACTCAATAAAGTTTTCTGTTTTTCAATGGAAATCAGCGCGTGCGGGCGGTTCGGGTTTTGGCGGGTCTGACGAACAATAAAGTTGGCCGCTGTTGCGCGCGTGGAAGTGTCCGAGTGTCTTATCTGATGAATCGGATTTAAAGGCCCAAACATACTCGGGCGGAACGTACGCGGAGCGGACTCCACGAGGAATGTCCCCAGTCATTTGGGCTTCCATAGTCGAGCGCGCTTCCGCGTTGTAATTTCCTGTAAAACCGTCCGTGAAACACTACATTACCCACAATGCTTGCGTGTTGTTTACGCTCTTCTGTCATGGCGTCCGATACTGACGACGAGGAAGAGATGCTCTTGCCTGCTGGCTCTACAAGACAATAAACTGAAGAGACGGTGGTATGTATCCTCTCTGTGACGTGTCGTACAGGTGTGGGTACTTTCGCACCTTCTACTCATATATTTTCGGAATGTGTGTGTGTTGTTAGTGTGTGTGTGTGGTACTGTAGATAGCGGGACTGAAAACTAAAGCATTTATGATCCTAATTCTTTTTGGAGGTGGTAGGTATTGTCTCAGAGAGTAAGGGAAAAATCCCAGAAAATTAAAATTATGCGTAAATATGCAAAATATGCATTTTTCTAAAAATGGCTAAAAACCACTTCTCGGCATTTCAGATGATTCTGAGCATTTGGGGGGAGGGAGTTGGAGTGGGGGGGGGGGGGGGTTAGGGGCAGGGGGAAGGCGGTTAGCTGGCAGGATGAAGAGGAGGGAGATTTAGACGGGTGGATAGCTAATAAACGTCATGATCACCGCAACTTGGTTGCGGGTCACTTACTAGTAGCTATTATAAGTTCATGTTTGCTATATACCATTTGATGTACTGACAACTATCACTGGATTACCTTGATACTGAAGAAAATGTCGAAACGTGATGATTCCGAGACAAGTTCTAGAGTTATATGGAGCTTCTTTTTTTATTTGATTTATAAGTAGATTTATGGACATTAATTTGCAATGGACATCGGACATAATTGTATTCTTGGAAAGTATAAGTCAAACTGAAAATGGGGGACACCAACTATGGGTACCTGACTGAAATGGGATTTTGATGCCATGGCAGGGCTCGAGTTTAACGACGTCCCCTTCGTCCCAGGAATGATAGAAAATTGTTTGGTCTTACTCTTGTTTTTGCCTTGTCCGGTTTTATTTTTTTGTGAAGCACCTTGTGGCATTGTTTTAGGAGTTATTATTGCTATTAAAATGTGTTTGGGAGGAAGAGAGGGACGCCTCCGGAATGAAAGGGATTTTTTTGTATAACCTTGTTTATTTATTTATTTTAAACCATGGCAAATGACAAATTGAACTGAGCATTAACTACAACGGAGCGCGTCTTCTCATGCTGTTAGCTGCTGTAGTTACTGTAATGATCTGTGCCCTCTGGCTATGTTAACTTATAACATTAATAAAGCAAGGACGACTTCTCTCGTGCTGGGTGTTTATTCACCGACCGGATTCCGACTGACGTTGTTACGTACATCACGTGACTTTGTTGTGGCGCTACGGAAAGCCGTAAGGGACATTAGCAAATCAAATATTACTAGCAAATATTACATCTCCCTTTTTCTGAAAAGTGCTGCTTTCTCTGCAGAGATACAGATCACATTGAGCACGTTTATAAGCGAATACAATCTTAATAAGAAAGAATATGAAAGTGGAACTCATATAACTGGACTGCAACAAAGTAGTGTAACACATTTCCTTCACTGTCTAAATGTGACACCATAATAACATTTCATCTTTTTTTTTTCATTTCATTACTGGTAACTGCAAACAGCAGGTAGGTACATAAGGTAAGTGAACGCTGTAAATATTTCTTTTCAAAACATAGCAGGTATAGTACAGGTTGGTGTAAAATTCTCTCTTTTTTTTAACATTCATAAGTCAAGGATTTGTCTTGGTTTGATCGTGCGACCTGACCTCGTGGTGTAACCAGGCTGTGTGTCTGGTTGTCGCTGATTGTTCGTGTCTGGAGGTTCAGCATGCTCTTGCTGATGGGCTTGTGTGTTGTTGTTAGCGCTGGTAACAGTCTGCTGTGAAGTGTGTGTGTGCGTAGTGTGAGTGTTCACTCTGCTTTGTCGCAGGTGTTGACGGTTGCGTTGGTAGATCTGACCTTCTTTGGTTTGGATGTGGTAGCTCCTGTCTGTGTTCGCTGGTCTTTCCACAGTTGCAGGTCTCCAGGATCCATCCTCCTGCCGGAAGCGGATTGGTGTGCCTGCGGGCAGGTGGGGCAGAGGTTTGGCTGTTCGGTTGTAGTATGTCTGCTGGCGCTGTTGACATACCTCTCTCCTTTTGTGAACATCCTCCTGACTGGCGATCTGTGGCTGCAGGTGTTTTGCTGTTGATGGGAGAATGGACCGCAGCCTCCGACTCATCAGTAGCTGTGCCGGTGATTTCAGGTTGTCCACCGGTGTGTTGCGATACTCCAGTAAGCTCATGTAGGGGTCTTTGTTCTCAGCTTTGGCTTTGTCCATGATGCGTTTGGCCGTCTGGACAGTCTTCTCGGAGAGGCCGTTGCTCTGTGGGTAGTGGGGGCTTGTGGTGGTGTGTGAGAAACCCCATGTCTGTGAGAAGTTGCGGAACTCACCAGAGCTGTAGCATGGACCGTTGTCGCTGATGATAGTCTCGGGGATTCCGTGTCGAGCCATTGCTGCTTTCAGCTTCATGATGACGGCAGATGAGGTGCAGCTGTAAAGTCTCTCTAGCTCGAAGAATCTGGAGTAGTAGTCCACAGTGACTATGAAGTCCTGTGAGTTCCATGTGAATAGGTCTGTGCCTATCACTTGCCACGGCCGCTCGGGTATGGCGTGTGACATCATTGGTTCCTTTGCATTTGCGCTGCGCCGTTCTTGGCATATGCTGCAGTCTGCTACCGCATCCTCGATCTGTTTCCCCATGCCAGGCCAGAACAGTAAGTCTCTTGCTCGGCATTTGCTTTTTTCCACGCCAAGGTGGCTGGCATGGATGCGCTGTATCATGTCCTCGCGAAGCTTTTGGGGGACAATGATTCTCTCACCTTTGAACAGGATACCGTCCATTTCTGAGATTTCTGCTCTGTGGTTCCAGTATTCCTGGATGCTGGGCGGGCACTTTTTCTTTGTGTCTGGCCAGCCAGTGAGTGTGGCTCGTCTGAGTGCGGTGAGCTGTGGATCTTGCGCTGTTTCCTGCTTGATTTCTGTGAGTCTTGTGTCGCTCACAGGGATGTTGCTGAGGACTGTGTGCACTTGGGCCTCCATCCCTTCCTGTAGGTCACTGTCGTGGTGTTCTATTGACTTGCGTGACAGTGTGTCGGCCACCGGTATGTCCTTACCGGGGCGGTGGATGATTTGGATGTCGTATTTTTGGAGCGCCAGGATCATCCGTTGCAGCCGGGGTGGTGCTGCTGCCAGTGGCTTTTTTAGTATTGCCTCCAGAGGCTTGTGGTCTGACTCCACAATCACTTTTCGTCCGTACATGTACTCGTGGAACCTCTTGCAGCCGAAGACCACAGCGTAGAGCTCCTTCTCTATCTGTGCGTAGTTTTCTTCAGTGCTGTTGAGTGACTTGGACGCATAGGCAATTGGTTTGCCATCTTGGAGCATGACAGCCCCAAGGCCACTTTTGGATGCATCCACTTGGAGTCGCAGCTCTTTCTGCGGGTCGAAATATGAGAGTACTGGACCTGGGTGCTGTGTAATGAGATTCTTCATCTCTTGGAACGCCTTGTCGTGGACTGCATCCCACACAAACTCACTGTCCTGTTTCAGAAGCTGTCTGAGGGGTGAGTTTATCTGTGAGAGGTGTGGAGCAAATCTGGCGAGGTAGTTGATCATGCCGAGGACTGTCTCCAGCTCTGCTTTGTTCTGTGGGGGTTGCATGTCCTTGACCGCCTTCACCTTGTGTGGGTCTGGTTTGATGCCTTCGTGTGAGAGCGTGTGGCCAAAGTAGCTTACCTCGGACACGCATATGTGACACTTGTCGGGGTTGAGCCTCACCCCTCGCTCCCTTGTGCGCTTCAGCATCGCTCTGAGACGCTGGTCATGTTCCTCTTTAGTCTTGCCGAACACTAGTATATCGTCCACTATGGCCGTCACACCGTCCAATCCTTCATATGTTTCATCCACGCGTCTCTGGAACTCGTCTTGAGCGGACACGATTCCGAATGGCAGTCTGAGGAAACGATACCTGCCAAACACTGTGTTAAATGTCGTCAACATTGAGGATTCAGTGCTCAGTTTGATGGCCCAATAGCCTGACCGCGCGTCTAACACGCTAAAGTACTCAGCTCCAGCGAGCTTTGTGGTGGCGTCCTCCAGCGTGGGGAGGGGGTAGTGAGGTCGTTGTATCACTTTGTTAAGAGCTCTGGGGTCTAAACACACTCTAAGTTTGCCTGTCTTTGGCTTCTCAACAATAACGAGTGCGTTCACCCATTCTGTGGGTTCTGTTACCTTACAGATTATGCCGCCTTTCTCCATGCTGTCAAGCTCGTCCCTCAGTTTGCTGCGTAGGGCGATGGGGATTCTGCGTGGCGGGCAGACAACCGGCGTTGCATCTGGTGTGACGCGGAAGGTGCACTCGCCTGGGAACTCTCCTATTCCCTGGAAAACATCTGCATACTCATCCATTATGCTCTGTGATGTGACATTGTTTTCCTTGCTCACAGCCATCACTATTTTTACCAAGTTTAGGTCACGGCATGTTTTCATTGCCATGACTGGTGGGGCGTTTGTGTCAATGACGTAAAAGTCCAGCATCATTGCATTGTCTCTGTACTTACATTTGAGTTTGCATGTGCCTTTCACGCTCAGCGCGCCTCCTCCATATTCAGTGAGTCTGTGTATTGCTGGTTTCAGTGTCACATTTTTGAACAGCGCCTGGAACAGGTTGGTGGGAATAGTATTGGCCTGTGCCCCAGTGTCTAGTTTAAACTTTACCTTCTGTGGAGGTGTGCCTATTCCAACCTCTACGTAGGCCTGCTCGTTGCTTTTTCCGTTGTTCTCTATTGAGATGCAGTCTATGTACAGCTCTGTCTGTTCTCCCACAGCGGTGCTCTCCACTGTAATGTTGTCGAAGTACAGTTCTTCCTGCTCTCTGTCAGTGGTGTACTCTTCTGGGTTCTCTCCGACGGCATGTACTGTGCCGCGGTAGTACTTTGTCTGTCCCTGGGAGCTAGACTTGCATACTTTAGCAAAATGATTGAGCTTCTTGCATTTAATGCATTGTTTACCCTTAGCTGGGCAAGTGGCTTTAGCGCCGTGTAGCCCTCCACAATAGCTACACGCCCTGGCGGCGGTGCTAACTTTACCTTCCCTTTGTCTGAAGTTAGCGTTAGCTGCTTTGGGTGCGTTCGGTTTGTAAGTCTTTCTGCCTATTGCGTGCACCGTTTCATGTGTGCTGCCCTGGCCCATAAACGTTAGCTGTTGCTTTGCTAGCTCGTGTGAGCGGGCTATATCTATGGCTTTTTCTAGCGTTAGCTCAGCTCCCTGGCTAAGTAGCTTTTCTCTCACTCTGGGTGAGTTGGTGGCAAACACGATGCGGTCCCTGACCATCTCGTCGGCATTTGGGTAGCCACAGTCTTTGACTAGGAGCTTTAGCTCAGTTACAAATCGTTCGAAGGATTCACTCTCTCCCTGCATCTTTTCATGAAATTTATATCTGGCATAAATCGGGTTTGCTTTGGGGGTGATGTACTCAGTGTACTTATCGTAGTACGTTTCTAGCTTCTTGGCTTGTTCTCCGCTGAGTGTCCAAGTGTTGTGCACATCGCGCCCTTTTTCCCCTATCCAGAGCAGGAGGTAGCTGCATTTCTCCTCTTCGTTCTTCCCGCGCAGGGGGCCCGTGAACATTAGCTCCGTTGTTTGTCGAAATCGTCTCCATGCTTCAGGTAAGTTCGCCGATTCCCAGTCCATCCGTGGAGCTGGAACGCCGTACGAATCCATATTGGGTATTTAAACTCCGCTACTCTGACACCATGTAATGTTCTGTGCCCTCTGGCTATGTTAACTTATAACATTAATAAAGCAAGGACGACTTCTCTCGTGCTGGGTGTTTATTCACCGACCGGATTCCGACTGACGTTGTTACGTACATCACGTGACTTTGTTGTGGCGCTACGGAAAGCCGTAAGGGACATTAGCAAATCAAATATTACTAGCAAATATTACAGTTACTATCACTTGCTACTCGGCGTGAGACGTGAAACGCTCCTGCGGCACGAGCGATCGTCCCCGCAGTCACAAACTACTTGCTGGCAGGACCTCGGAAATATGTTGCGCTGGTTCAACAAAAGCACAGATCGAGTACCAAGAGGGCACTGTATCGCCTTCATTGAACCTGAGTAGGCCTACAAAGGACCAACGACATATTTAAATGGATTTATGTTTTATTAGTCATTGGATAACCTAGTCTAGTCAGGGCCGACATGGCTCAGGAGGTAGAGCGGGCCGTCTCGTAATCGGAAGGTCGCTGATTCGATCCCCGGCTCCTCCAGAGAGCGTGTCGAAGTGTCCTTGAGCAAGGCACCAAACCCCTAACTGCTCCTGATAAGCAGGTTGGTGTCTTGCGTGGCAGCCTCCACCATCAGTGTAGGAATATGTGCGTGAACAGGTGAATGTGAGGCATACACTGTATGGCACTTTGGGTGGTCGGTAGACTAGAAAAGCGCTATATAAATGCTGTCCATTTTTTACCATTTTAGTCTTGCCAGCTGCTTGCTAGCTACACTACCGTTCAAAAGTTTGGGATCACATTGAAATGTCCATATTTTTGAAGGAAAAGCACTGTACTTTTCAATGAAGATAACTTTAAACTAGTCTTAACTTTAAAGAAATACACTCTATGCATTGCTAATGTGGTAAATGACTATTCTAGCTGCAAATGTCTGGTTTTTGGTGCAATATCTACATAGGTGTATAGAGGCCCATTTCAAGCAACTATCACTCCAGTGTTCTAATGGTACAATGTGTTTGCTCATTGGCTCAGAAGGCTAATTGATGATTAGAAAACCCTTGTGCAATCATGTTCACACATCTGAAAACAGTTTAGCTCGTTACAGAAGCTACAAAACTGACCTTCCTTTGAGCAGATTGAGTTTCTGGAGCATCACATTTGTGGGGTCAATTAAACGCTCAAAATGGCCAGAAAAAGAGAACTTTCATCTGAAACTCGACAGTCTATTCTTGTTCTTAGAAATGAAGGCTATTCCATGTGAGAAATTGCTAAGAAATTGAAGATTTCCTACACCGGTGTGTACTACTCCCTTCAGAGGACAGCACAAACAGGCTCTAACCAGAGTAGAAAAAGAAGTGGGAGGCCGCGTTGCACAACTGAGCAAGAAGATAAGTACATTAGAGTCTCTAGTTTGAGAAACAGACGCCTCACAGGTCCCCAACTGGCATCTTCATTAAATAGTAGCCGCAAAACACCAGTGTCAACATCTACAGTGAAGAGGCGGCTGCGGGATTCTGGGCTTCAGGGCAGAGTGGCAAAGAAAAAGCCATATCTGAGACTGACCAATAAAAGAAAAAGATTAAGATGGGCAAAAGAACACAGACATTGGACAGAGGAAGACTGGAAAAAGTGTTGTGGACGGATGAATCCAAGTTTGAGGTGTTTGGATCACAAAGAAGAACGTTTGTGAGACGCAGAACAAATGAAAAGATGCTGGAAGAATGCCTGACGCCATCTGTTAAGCATGGTGGAGGTAATGTGATGGTCTGGGGTTGCTTTGGTGCTGGTAAGGTGGGAGATTTGTACAGGGTAAAAGGGATTCTGAATAAGGAAGGCTATCACTCCATTTTGCAACGCCATGCCATACCCAGTGGACAGCGCTTGATTGGAGCCAATTTCATCCTACAACAGGACAATGACCCTAAACACACCTCCAAATTGTGCAAGAACTATTTAGAGCAGAAGCAGGCAGCTGGTATTCTATCGGTAATGGAGTGGCCAGCGCAGTCACCAGATCTGAACCCCATTGAGCTGTTGTGGGAGCAGCTTGACCGTATGGTACGCAAGAAGTGCCCATCCAACCAATCCAACTTGTGGGAGCTGCTTCTGGAAGCGTGGGGTGCAATTTCTCCAGATTACCTCAACAAATTAACAGCTAGAATGCCAAAGGTCTGCAATGCTGTAATTGCTGCAAATGGAGGATTCTTTGACGAAAGCAAAGTTTGATGTAAAAAAAATCTTATTTCAAATACAAATCATTATTTCTAACCTTGTCAATGTCTTGACTCTATTTTCTATTCATTTCACAACATATGGTGGTGAATAAGTGTGACTTTTCATGGAAAACACAAAATTGTTTAGGTGATCCCAAACTTTTGAACGGTAGTGTACCTAGTAGCAATCTTTAGCGGATGGGTTGTGGGTGGTAAAATAATACATCATTAATGAGGAAAATATTAATTACATTCTCTAAAATGCTCTGCAGCTGGTTGTCCACACACACACACACACACACACACACACACACACACACACACAATTAATTTCACTCTCAGACATTAAGAGAAGCTCCGTGGTCATAGAGTTAAGATTTTTCTCCTGCCGTCTAGAGCAGGTGGTATCCTGGACACCCAGGGAATGAAACACATGGATATGTAGGCAAATAGTTCAGTTTCTTTTAGCGTGACTTTTTTTTTCTTCAATGGGCTAGCAATAATAATATGCCATAAGGATTCTTGTGAAATCTTTCCACCTGGGAGGGAGCCTTTTGACCAAATAAGATCAATTTATTTTCTGCTTCTCTACAGAAAAAAAGAGGAAAAAAAGCTCTGGCTATGAAGCAAAACACAAAAAAATGTCTTCCTGAATGGAACCTTATCAGGACACGTTCAAATGTTCTTGTAAAAAAAATAAATAAAAAAATGGCAAGAAACCCGATTGAAGGAGAAATTTGTTGATGTTTTCACAGCAATATAAAATAGATATTAGAGAAGGAATTATAACCTGTTTAACTTTTTAGCACTAATTTTAAGCCACTTATAAATACATAAAGCTACAAATGTCAAGAATTTCTTTTAATCAAAGCAATTATTTAAATAAAAATACAATCATCTATTTCCTAATCAATTGAATAGTGTGTTATGCAAATAACCAATATAGATTGACAATAACAAAATAAAAAGACAATGTTTAGAATTTGGGATGGTTTACACTGACTTTGGGGTTGGTTCAAATTATTTTTTGGGATGGTTCTGGAATGGTGGTGGAAAAAGTTAGTCTGGAGCCCTGCATGGGCTTAGTCACATGCACATGCACTTAATCATGTGCACATATATGGAATCAATTCACAATTAAGATTTAAAAATGTATGCAGCTTACATGTGTGGATGGATCGGGAGCTTAGGTCTAAGATTTAAGGATATAGCCTGAGTATACCACTCTGGGACTTCCACTCAGAATTCTGGCAATATTATACATACATTAACTCAAATAAAAGGCACACAGATTTGTTCACTAATGAAAGTCAAAGACATATTGTTTCCAATATCAAAACTACAATGTTTTATTCAATGTTCATGAGGTAAAAGGCAATAACAATGGTTTATAGGAAGAGGGGAACCACGATGGTAGCAAGAACGAGAAATGAATAAAAAGAGACAAGAACTTATCCTACTCAAGCCACAGCCAACATACACACACACACACACACACACACACACACACACACACACACACACACACACACACACACACAGTACTATAGTTGCACTGGGCCTTTTTTGGCCTAATACAACTATAAGCAGCAGACTTGAACTTGATTATCATTTCTACAGGTGGTTCGTATTTGAAGCAGCATGGTTCAATCTGATTACCTTTGATGAACATAATGGACGACAGTATCCCATCAAGGGCAAGTCTGTTTCTACATTGTTTTGTTCAGGCCAGTTGTTGAGCAGACTCGTTCTGCATCTGCATTAGAGTGAGGTAGGCATAGAAAAAGCAGTGCTACCAAAAGCAAAAACAAAAAATTAATACATTTGTTTAGTGTTGCTTTAAGTCTTCTCTCTGCCGTGCACTTAATGTTAGACAGATAACGTAAGTTAGGTATAACTTTTGAAATTACTTTGTAACTTAGAGCATTTATTCAAAACAAATATTACAAATGCCCTGGGTTCATTAATTAATTAACCCATGATCAATAGCTGTCCTAGTCTCTTACCTTGGCTTGGTTCATGCCAGGTTAGTTGGAGTGTGGCTGGCTTGCTTGAATGCCTTCTGGACTCCCGGGTGTGAACTTGAACAGCTGTCCCATCAACACGGAAATAAGCGTTGCGCACCAATCAGAGTAATTTAAGATGTAGCTCCATGGAAACACCCATGGGTGGCACTAGGACATCAGGTACATATGGGGAAACTAAATTTCCTAGGATTTTCATAAAACAAAATTAGCTTAACTGAACAGCTAGACTGGCACTAAGAAAGTCCTCATCTTGCTAAAATACGACTCATTGAACCTTATTCAACTGTGAGCATTTGACCCAAAATTACAATCAAATGAGGCATCCGGGTACCATAGCAGTCTGTTCCGTTGACTACCAACATGGGGATTGCCGGTTCGAATCCCCGTGTTACCTCCAGCTTGGTCAGGGGTCCCTACAGACACAATTGACCGTGTCTGCGGATGGGAAGCCGGATGTGGTTATGTGTCCTGGTTGCTGCACTTGCGCCTCCTCTGGTTGGTTGGGGCACCTGTTCAGGGGGGAGGGGGAACTGGGGGGAATAGCGTGATCCTCCCACGTGCTACGTCCCCCTGGTGAAACTCCTCACTGTCAGGTGAAAAGAAGCGGCTGGTAACTCCACATGTATCAGAGGTGATGTGGTAATCTGCAGCCCTCCCCTGATCAGTAGAGGGAGTGGAGCAGTGACCAGAACGGCTCGGAAGTGTGGGGTAATTGGCCGAATACAATTGGGAGAAAAGGGGGGGGCAATTACAATCAATTTCCCTATTAGGCCTATACGTTATCGCTGATGTCATCAAACTGAGATGGTGCAGCAGAATAATTCCATTCATTCTTTATACAGATTAAAATTCATTTAACCTGAAGTCAATTTGCCTTTACCAGTCAAATATTTTTGTTTTGTTTTTGTTTAAGAGGATCACAGTCATACATCTCAGAATGAAAAGGAGTTGTGCCTATAAGCTGTGGCTGGTAGACAGAGGATCTCAAACCCGTACTTATAATTATCATCGACAGTCAATCGAAGCGAGACTGTCCTCTATGTTGGGTTGTCTACTTGTGGGTCTTGAGATAGCTTCAGAGGCCAATCTGCGATCCACATACATTGGTGCAGAGTGGACAGGGGGAAGTGGTGGTGGTTGAGCCTTTTTCTCTCTCTCTCCTTGCGGTGCTGTTTCTTTTTCTGTGGAGCACAGTGGAATTCCATTTCATGATGTGCAGCTCCTTCCTGCATGGATTTCCTCCAGGAACACATGTCCAGTGCAGTGTATTTCCAGTTGCTCAATGTGATGTTGAATTTCTTCATACTGGTCTTGATATTTTCCTTGAGACGTTTATTTTGCCTGCCAGGAATTCACTGACCTCCCTTCAGCTGGGAGTACAAGATCTGTTTGGGGAGATGGACATGTGGATGACATGGCTTGTCCATTGAAGTTGGTGCTGTATTGTTGTGGTGGTGATGCTAGTCATGTTGGCTTCTTCCAGAACGCTGATGTTGGTACATGTCCTTCCAGCTGATCCTCCAGACATTAGTAAGGATCGTTGGTGGTATTCCAAGGCACTCAGGTGCCTGCTGTAGGTGGTCGATGACTCTGCTCCATACAGCAGGGTGGGAAGAACAACAGCTCTGTAGACCAGGAGTTTTGTTTGAGCCTTTAGGTCTTGGTCTTAAAATACTCTTTTCCGGAGTCTGGCGTAAGCACAATTGGCACAACTAAGATGATGGTTGACCTCAGAGTTGATGTCAGCTTTTGAGGAGAGAAGGCTGCTGAGGTAGAGAAAGTGATCAATGTTTTCAAGAATTTTGTTGTCTACTTTTATTGTGGGCTGGGTAGATGGCTGGTTGGGTGGAGGTTGATATAGGACCTGGGTCTTATTGATGTTTAGTGCTAGACCCAAGGCTCTGCATGTGTTTGCAAAGACATTCAGAACGTCCTGGAGGTCTTCTGCAGAGTGTGCTGCGATGATGTTGTCGTCTGCATACTGAAGCTCCATGATGGTGGTGTTGCAGACTTTTCTCTTGGCCTTGAACCTATTAAGGTTGAAGAGCCTGCCATCAGTTCTGTATAGGATTGGGATCCCCTGTGGCAACTCTTCGCCAGTGAGATGGAGTATAGCAGCAATAAAGATGGCAAACAGGTTTGGTGTGATGATGGATCCCTGTTTGACCCCTGTTTCCACAGTGAAGGGCTCTGACTCAGAGCTGCTGTTGCTGAGCACTGTGACTGACATTCTGTCATATAGCGGCATCAGTATTCTGATGTATTTGTCAGGGCAGCCATATAGTATGCTCCATAGAGCCTGGTGGTCTACTGAGTTAAAGGCCTTTGTCAGGTCTATGAAAGCAATGTACAAAGGCTGCCTTTGTTCACAGCATGTTTCCTGGAGTTGATGTGCTGTAAATATCATGTCTGCTGTACCTCTGGATGGGCAGAAGCCACACTGAGATTCTGGGATTAAGTGTCATGAGAGGATTGCCATAAATTGTACATTGGGGAGACCAAACAGACGCTGGCCAAGAGAATGGCTCAACACAGAAGAGCTAATGCATCAGGCCAGGACTCCATAGTCTACACCCATCTACAGGCCAGTTACCACTCTTTCAAGGATGAGGATGTGCACATCCTTGATAGGGAGGAACACTAGTTTGAACGGGGAGTCAAAGAGGCCATTATGTATGTAAAGAGGGGACGACCATCCCTGAACCTGCCGGGGGGGGGTACATCTGTCACCATCTTACAATGCTGTGATTGCAGCTATTCCCAAATCATCTGTGAATAGTACATATTGCCATTGAAGCTCTAGTTAATGGTCATGGCACTTTGCATGTGAAACTGATTGTTGGGTTCAGTTGTTACGTAACTGTATTGTTTATAAGGGTTGGGATACCTGCAGTCAGTTGAGACTGAAGATGTCACTTAGATGAGTAATGAAACGTTTCTCTCAATAAATGTTGTATCCAGATGAACTGATCCAACTTTCTGTGATTTTCTTACCTGGATTATTGAGCATGCATAAAGACATAATCCTCATGGAATAAAAAAAAAAGTTGGGTAGAAATGCTTTTTGGTTTATAATTTAGCCTTCTTATTTGCTAACATTATGCTGATAATAAACTTCAGCACTTGTCACTGATTTTCCTATCATCCAGGCAGCCGTTTCCATTCATTTCATCAGTATGGCATAAAAATCAACGTGCAGAGACTTGAAATTTGCTTTAGATGGGTATTCCATCACAATGAACAACCAATCGACTCCCGTATTTTCACAATGTGTGTCTGGTGTGTGTCTGTGTGGGAGTCTATAAACGGCCAAACTAAAGCACTTGGGGCCTCGATTCTTTTTGGAGGTTATCGGGGATGATCAGGGGCACCTATAAAAAATAGAAGAACATTGAAATTATGAATAATATGCGGAATATGCATAAAATATGTGGAATCCCTTCAGAATCCTGAGCAGTTCAACAAGATGGCGGGCTCTGGCTACGTCACGCCTCGGCTCTTTCCGCCGTTCGCACAAACCTCGCGTTCTTAACGGGTTGCTGGATGGCGGTCGGAGACAGCGAGCAGCGTTGGAAATACAAAGCGTCCGTGAAATAAGCCACAACGTCAGAGTCGTATTTGCATGGGTCGAGCACGGGCGTATATGGCGGCTGTCACGTGAAGTGAACTCAATAAACTTTTCTGTTTTTCAATGGAAATCAGCGCGTGCGGGCGGTTCGGGTTTTGGCGGGTCTGACGAACAATAAAGTTGGCCGCTGTTGCGCGCGTGGAAGTGTCCGAGTGTCTTATCTGATGAATCGGATTTAAAGGCCCAAACATACTCGGGCGGAACGTACGCGGCGCGGACTCCACGAGGAATGTCCCCAGTCATTTGGGCTTCCATAGTCGAGCGCACTTCCGCGTTGTAGTTTCCTGTAAAACCGTCCGTGAAACACTACATTACCCACAATGCTTGCGTGTTTACGCTCTTCTGTCATGGCGTCCGACACTGACGACAAGGAGGAAGAGATGCTCTTGCCTGCTGGCTCTACAAGACAATAAACTGAAGAGACGGTGGTATGTATCCTCTCTGTGACGTGTCGTACAGGTGTGGGTACTTTCGCACCTTCTACTCATATATTTTCGGAATGTGTGTGTGTGTGGTGTTAGTGTGTGTGTGTGGTACTGTAGATAGCGGGACTGAAAACTAAAGCATTTATGATCCTAATACTTTTTGGAGGTGGTAGGTATTGTCTCAGAGAGTAAGGGAAAAATCCCAGAAAATTAAAATTATGCATAAATATGCAAAATATGCATTTTTCTAAAAATGGCTAAAAACCACTCTCGGCATTTCAGATGATTCTGAGCATTTGGGGGGAGGGAGTTTGAGTGGGGGGGGGGGGTTAGAGGCAGGGGGAAGGCGGTTAGCTGGCAGGATGAAGAGGAGGGAGATTTAGACGGGTGGATAGCTAATAAACGTCATGATCACCGCAACTTGGTTGCGGGTCACTTACTAGTCACTTCTATATTTTGTCAAAGTTACGTTATTGTTACAGGAAGATGTGAGTGAAAGTGTGGACGAAAATGTAATGAAAATAGATAAAAATCCAAAAAAGGCTGTTATGTCACAAACTCATTGTCTTCAGTTGTGAACTTGGTGCTTTTTAATGTTTAAACTTATACCTGCAATTAGGGGTGTAAACATTTTGCTGACGAGTCATACTGCCCCGAAAACTTTGGTATTTTGTCAACAGCCAGTGTGAGGTCATGGTGGGTCCAGCAGTGCAGCAAAGGGAAATTTCCCTGCAAGAGGGCAATCTCACGTTGTTGTTTTTTAAATGTGGTTTACATAATTTCTACAAGTTTTATAGTCAATGTTGATAAAATGTATAACATTGATAGGTTTAATCACAGATGGTTTTAATGGTTCATAGCTAGAAACATGTTTTTGTGTGCATTACCCCTTTAAGAATAGCTGTATTAGTACACCAAGTTTACATGACACAGTACAAAATGGACCCAGACGCATTCCCTATGGAGATTTATAGGGAACTTATTAGTTGTACCTGTTTGTATTTCATGTTGATCACACTTTTCAAAAGTGAACAGCGTGAACAACATTACATGTAAATATTATCTATCTATCTATCTATCTATCTATCTATCTATCTATCTATCTATCTATCTATCTATCTATCTATCTATCTATCTATCTATCTATATATATATGTTGTTTTGTTTTGTTTTACCTCGTAACATGTTTGACATCAAGATCTTTTTGTTTTTTTACACAACATGTCCACAGTTCCATTGTATACAACTGCATAATTGAAATTACGCTAACAATTTGGGTAACATAATATTTGTGTTTGACATCATGCTGAACATATCTTGGCCATTTTAGTGGGGTGGAGTTGTGGGGTTGGGGTGTCCTTTACTTGGCTGGCACACTTAAGTGCTACATCAGTTGAGGAAATAAGTCTGAATTAGCTCAGCGATTGACTTCACTTTCACTTTGTGTCCAGAGCCATCCTTCAAGATATTATCATTCCATTTCTGCCATACCCTGAAAAATAAGATAGTAATGTTGCTATTAGTTGCACACTTGTGTCATTGTGGTTTTTATATGCTGTTGACTTTGTATGCCACTCTTAAAACACAGTTCTTTCCTGCAGCACCTTAATTCAAGAACAGCTTGATGATTTTTAAATGGCAACATCTCTGAACATGTTTGTAGCCTGAGGTGACTACAGACTGTGATTGAAGGGCTGTGATTGCTCTTTAGAGGACTGAAGGGTGTACTACTGCAAATCCATACTAAGCCATGAGCTGATTGATTCCAAATATTACAAAGGGGAGCTTTGGGTCAGATGTGCTGAATAAAATGTCCCTGCCTGGCCAAGCTCCTCAAGTGTGTGTGTGTGCGTGCACGCGTGTGCGTGCGCATGTTAGTGCGTGCGCATTGTGTGAGAACGAGAGAGAGAAAGGGTGAGAGATAAGCGCTTGATCTATGTTGTCATATGAACAATCGCTGCTTTTTTTTTACCTTGATTTCACAGAAGGCAAATTTGAATTGCTTGATGTTTGTATGGCGTTAACCAAAACCCCTGATTTGCACAATTTTCAAAATCTATTTAGACATCAAACTGGAATATTTTCTCCACCAACGGCGTGCACTTTCACCTCAAATGGGTAATATATTGATTAGTAGAGAACATTGCACTGCATGCACATGATGAAATTCTACTTTATTTCATTCCTCAACCTAAGCAATAGCTTCTAATGGTGACGCTGCTTTATAAATTATAAAGCCAAAGATATTGTGTTGCTTCAGGAGTTCCTGATGTGAATCATAATGTCTGTGCCCCATCTGTATTTAAATTCCTATATTTCAAACTTTTGCTGCACACCCCTCTGCAACATCTTTTGACAGACACCTGAAAAAGCTGTATCTGTGAGCGGGCATCCATGGGAATAAGCTTTGAAGCGATTACATTTGATAACTATCTTCAATGGGACCTTGAATGACAGCTATGCATCTGCTTGGAGACAAATGCAAAACAAAATGCTGCCACTCAACTACAGCGTTCACTTTTCCCCCATCTATAAGTATCAACACAGAAACTTCACCTCAGAAAAAAAAATAAAAGCAAAAAAAAAAACAGAAAGACATCAAAGAATGTCTGGGCTGTCTCATAGTGCCCAGTTGTGCGATTTAAAGAAAAAAAAACCCAGCATCACACTGTCATAAACCCAAATACCACCACTTACTTTTGACAGTGTGAAATGTGATGGTTTTGAAATCCGTCTGATCACAGACCAAATAAAAACACTTGCTGCCATCTTATCCCTATAGTGGCGCTTGAGAAATTATGAAATGTCAGACGTGACTCCGCTGGAAGACTTTGACAAATACATTACACATGCATTCACAGTGCAACCAGTCTTATTCGTGTCAAGCTTTGTTGTGCCTTGGCACTTTCTATGTTCTGAACAGGATGGTGTGTTTTGCTGGGACGCGATTGCTTTAGTGTTCAGTCTGCTGTCCTTCGTAAAGAAGGGGAAAAAAACATGGTTCGGTTGACACATCTTTGATACCATTCATTTATTTTGTCTCAAGACGAAGCATTTCAAAGAGGGCAAAGATGCCGGCATTGCCAAATGTGTCCCAAATAAATGATATTAGAGCCAGAATAGTGGCTCCTTGGAGAGCGTCCTAGCCAAAGGCAGTAAATCAACACGCTTGTGCCAGCATCCCAGCAGCATTCGTACAGGAACACACAGAGAGGGGACCACCAGCCTCTGTTGGCTTGACAGCTCAAAGGGCCTCTGACCGGGAGCCAGCAGGCTCCTCGGGGACCCAGAGAGCACCTCTTGGGCCACTAAGTGAGGGAAGAATCACAATCAATGCCTGAGAGAAAAGAGAGAGGTTCTGGAAAAAAAACCAAAAACTAGAATACTACTAAATGCAGCATTCAAACTATGGAGACCATGCACTAGTTGCCATAGTACTTTTGTCCAGGGCTGAATCTTAGTATGTCAAAATACCCTCTTACTCCTCCAAATATGATGAGAGAATGGAAGGAAATAACTTCTTTTGAAAGAACACCAAACCACTAAACCATTGCCAAAAATGTATTTTTTTTTACATCATTTATTTCTGACAGAACACATTGTCCTTGAAATGTTTGTCTATGTGTAGGAGTTTTTTTTTTTTTTACATTGCATTGGACACTGCACAAATTCTCAGTCGCAGAAAACAGAGCAACTAGATAAACCCATTCATGTTCGGCTCGGGTAGCCTATAGCCTCTAGCCCTATATCTCCCAACTCTCAGCGTCAATTAATGTGTGTAGCGCTTAAAAGTAATCTCTATCATTTAAATGAATCTAAAGCCCCCTGGCAGAGCGTAGGAACCCCCATATCAACTCACCAGCTGCTACATTTAAAGTCCCTGATCGTTTCAGCGGTGCTCTGGTGGCTAGTTTGGATATTGATGTGGTGCCGTCTGCCAGATTGCCTCTTCCTCTGGCCGCTAGCCAGACTTTAGCAAAGACATTAGTGAAAAAGTCATAACCCACCAGCAGCTTTGTTATTGTCTACGCAGACAACAAGGTGAGGTGGCCATTTTCAAGAGTTTGCTTGTTCAGGAGCTTTACGTCTTTGTCTAACAAAGATATATTTGCAACACAGAAACAGAGAACGACTGGGATAAGTGGCGGAATAAGGGGTGTGAATACAGGAATGTGTAATTTTGGGACCCTTGTCAGTGTAAAAGCTGCAGCAACAAGTAGTAGTTTTGGAAATCAGGTTTTTTTTCTTTTTTTTCCCCCCCTCGGTTGTGACAGTATAACAGCTACAATAGTCTGAATGTGAAGAAGCAGACTACATTTTATTTAGACACTTCTAAAAACTTTTTTTTTGTCATTGATTCAGAACTTTTGACTGACCAAATATGGTAAAGATTACTGCTGCTCACAGTGGCGGAGTCAGGCTGTTTGAGTGGCAGGGGTGAAAAAATAAAAATAAAAAGTGCACCAGCGCACAGATAGTCCAGGTTTTGTCCATTGGAGGGGCACCCTAGAGGGTGCTATATCAAGTTGTCTTGAACATTGGGCCACCCTAGGGGGCACTTTATATACCTACCATAGGGACATCAAAGTGGGCACTTTTGCGGCACTTTAGGGGCATCAGGGGGTAACCCCCCCTCGTGGCTGCTTATGCTGTTCTTCATTTACAATGAAGTTTTATTTGGCTTTCTTTTACTCTATTTTCTCCCTATTTTACTGTTGTTTTTTTCCTGTTCTATGCTTGATTTTAGCTGTTTTGTTTAATTTAATGGACTTTATGGACTCCATCTATATAGCACTTTTCTGGTCCACTGACCACTCAAAACACTTTACAGTGTATGCCTCACAGTCACCCATTCATACACACATTCATACACTGACGGTGGAGGCTGCCGTGCAAGGTGCCAACCTGCTCATCAGGAGCAGTTAAGGGTTCAGTGTCTTGCTCAAGGACACTTCACAGTTTGTTTAATGGCATGACTTATGACTTCAGTTGGTTTGTGTTTTTACTTATCTGTTTGTGTTTTTTTTAATGTATCTACCTTTTTAAATTGACAAAAAGAATGCTAAAGATATGAAATTTTAACAGTCTGGTTTGACTGCTTTGTCATCTTGATAGAGTTGCATCATGCCATGACCTATCAGGTGAGGCTATGCTGACAGCCACTATAATGGCCTATGCTATAGGGTAGTGGTTATCTATGATAAAAGTTACAGGTTTAACTGATTAGGTAGTAATAACAACTATACAAAAGTCAATTGTATGTGATACTCCATGCAACATTAACACTGCTTTTGAAAATTACAGAAAAAAAAAATCTGCCATTGGAATAAATATATATCTGAGTGAGATGATCAGATAACCAAAATGGACCATTAGGCTATATCTCAGCTTACATAGGTGGCAAACCAATACACTTTCAGAGGAGTATTTCTAGAGACATGAATTAATCCCTTCAACCCTCTTTCATTTCCCAGCACTTTAAGACCACATCTTGTCCTGCAAAGTGCTTGTAGTGTGTATGTCAGTGTGGGTGTTCACATCCGCGTGAGTTTATGTACATGCCTGAGTGTGTGCACATGTGATTGACAGTGTGTGTGTGTGTGTGTGTGTGTGTGTGTGTGTGTGTGTGTGTGTGTGTGTGTGTGTGTGTGTGTGTGTGTGTGTGTATGTGTGTGTGTGTGTGTGTTTGCCATTACCATGCTATTTTAAATGTTACAAAAACCTGCAGAGGAAAATGACTAGGGTTGTATTACTCCAATGAGCACAGCGATCAATCTTTTTTTTTTCCTAGCATCCCTCATCCCACCCAGTTCATGTCACTTTGTTGAAACATGCAGAGATAACCACATATTGGGTAACATAGACCCATTTAGAACGCAATTTAAGGTACTATGCAGTTTCCAGGGGTAGTGATGGAGTGTTGCCTCTTAATTATACTGTATCACCATTGCGTTAAAGCTCTCCAATGTGACTCATTGCTGTGTTGCCATCAGCAGCTGGGGGAGCCAAGAATATTTGCACAGACCCGCTAAATGAGATAACTCAGCAGTAATACTTAGTGTGAAAGTAATGAGTGTAAATGTCAGAATAGGTAACACATATGACTTTTGAGTCCTTTTTTAAGCAAGCCCTTCATTACACAGAAATAACTGAGTAAGTTACATGCAAAATAGAGGTAATTGAACAATGATGAGGTGAATATCCATTTCCGTGCTAACTTTATTATGTTTATGTTACACAGCAAGACATTCAGTAGTTACCTTGTATTCAAACAGCTAATAGCTTTCCTGTGACACGAAGGATTCAAAATACTTGTTTGGCATAATTTGATTTGTGAATTTATCCCATACAATGTTCTATATAGATTATGTTTAAAAGCATGTTATAATGACAAGGAAGCAAACTAGAGATATAGAGAAGCCCCTGTTTACTCATGCATTAGTTCAATTACATCTGTTTCATATGCATGTTACTTGGTTATTCCCGTGAAATGGATCAATTCAAAGATGCCTTCATATCTATGGCTACATGTTATTGAGGATAATACAAATGCAGAAAAAAAATCATTAACAGATCAAATGCAATCGAACTGCAAATTGAGTTTTCCCTTTTAGCACTCATTTTTTGAGTCAGGTTGCTCTCCATCATTGAGTAAATGAATGGGGGAAAAAATAAGCTAGGTTATAGCAGAGGGATTCATGTCACAGGTCATGTACTTCTACTGATTTCCAACAACAACAAAAAAGCACAGCTGCATGTCAACACCTTGATTCATCTTGTAGTGCACTCCTGAACCTTGTTTAAACCAGGATTGTAAGCAAAACCTGATTGTTTGTGAAAGCAAAAAAAATTCAAATGCATATCAATTTGGAGAGTGTTCGTTCATTCGTTCATTCAGTTCCATCCATCCGTTATCTGAACTGCTTATCCTGCTCTCAGGGTCGCAGGGATGCTGGAGCCTATTCCAGCAGTCACTGAGCGACAGGCAGGGAGACACCCTGGACAGGCCGCCAGGCCATCACACAGGGCCGACATACACACATTCATACCTAGGGACAATTTAGTATGGCCGATTCACCTGACATACATGTCTTTGGGCTGTGGGAGGAACCTGGAGCCCACAGAGGAAACCCACGCAGACATGGGGAGAACATGCAAACTCCACACAGAGGACGACCCCCAAGGTTGGACTACCCCGGGGCACGAACCCAGGACCTTCTTGCTGTGAGGCAACCGCGCTAACCACTGTGCCACCGTGCCGCTCATTTAGCTCCCAAGTTCCAAAATCACCAGGTCACAAATACAGAGAACAGAGGTTTAAATCCTTGCAATACCCTGCCTAATTGCACTCTGCAATTGCTTAAGATACACTGGTGTTCATTTTCCCATCTGGTCTTTATATTTTATATATATGATATATTTTATTCTTATTTCTATTTCTTATTTCTTATTTATCTTTTATTTCTGTTTGTTTCTGTTTCTATTTTCTTACCTTGTATCTTGTTAGTTTTCAGTTATTGGAGCGTGAGTGTCTGCAATAGAACTCAATTTCCCCTCAGGGATAAATAAAGTATTCTGATTCTGATTCTTGAATCTGTAATAGATTGCTGGTTCTGCAGTAGAGGGGTTATGATTCTTTAAATCCACAATTTGATTTGACTTTCCTTTTTAAGGTCACAATTTGATTCGATTTTTGATTAAATTTCTTTTTCTTCAGCACTGACGGCTATGCCGTTGTTAGACTAGTGAGTCTTTGATTTGTAAAGATCAACAGATTTCTGGCTTTATGTGCTGACAACTGTAATTTACATTTTCATATTCTTCTTTAAAAACGTAGGCTACGTGGTATCAGTTGTCTGTTTTTTTGTGGAATTACCACACTAAGGCCATATGGTGAAATTCATCCATACATCCATTATCTGAACCGCTTATCCTGCTCTCAAGGTCACGGGGATGCTGGAGCCTATTCCAGCAGTCATTGGGCAGCAAAACACTGGATTTAAGCAACATTTATTGTTATTACATTTTAAATAAATTATTTAAATGGTCAAATTTAAATAATTTATTTAAAATGTAATAACAATAACTTTTGCTTAAATCCAGTGTTCTCCACCACCAAATAGGGTTGCATGTCTGATGCTACAAACATCCCTTTTGTGCTGATTATTTTTTTAGCATGAGTTAATTTTTGATGAAGTTTAGCTCGAAATGAGGATGGAAGAGTTGCCTGTGTCAATGATTTTCTTTTCAGTCAAATCTTTTTTTACATTTTTTTTATGATGCCTGTGAAGACATCCTGCCATATTTGTCATGTAGCCTGAGGTGGCATATGGTACTCGAATGTAGCATGGCCTACAAACTGTAGTTTTTCTGTCAATGACTCGTTTGTTGTTGACATAACTCACAGGGAAGGCAAAATGTTGCCACACTGGTGAGTTCAGTGAAGTAGGATGATTTTCCAGTTCTGTTGTTTTTCCGTCATCTCTGGCTCTGGTGTTGGCCACAGTGTCTCGAAAAGTGCAGCTGCAGGCTACTACTAAACTATGCCGTGTTGTATTTCAATTGTTTTTTTTTTCCCCTTCGGACGCACGCCTGACACATGCAAGTAGGTGGGGTGGAGAGAAAATACTGGGAACATCACCGATCCTGCTGCTTATTTCAATCGGTTTTTGATTTAGAATCAAAATTGTGACACCCCTATTCTGCATGATATAACACTGATTTTGTGTGCTTGCATGTCACCACAATGAACCTCATCTCTCTATTTGTTCATGTTATCCTGCTGGATGGTCATCCATCCTTGGCATTCTTTTGTTTGAGAATGACACTTGGGCGTTTAGATATTATGTGAAATGCATCAAGAGATTACTCAAGGACAGACAAGGACTGATAAGGAATGACTGACTCGTTTGAATGGGTTGAGGATGTCGCTGTGAGGGACCTTTCACAAGCTATCTGCTGTGCTGCTGGTTCCAAGTGTGAACCCTCATATTACTGCCAGAACCAAATCAAACGGAATCAAATATTTAATGTCAAGCTTACTGCATCAAAAATATTACATTTCAGTACTAATATCTGTGAAACTCAAACCCTGAGATGTGATGGTCACTCCAGACGTATTATTTCCCTCATTCGGCTTTCCATATCAGATGTTTCTTAGTACACATCCCCCTCGCATAAGCATTTCCTAAAATGAGGTGATTCAACAGCCTCCCACCAGGAGGAAATACTCTCAATCTGCTTAACTCCTAACACAGAATTTAATTTTAATTAAACAGTTAATGAGCCATGGGATTAATGCCAATGACTTTTTAAAGCAAACATCTATAAATCATTAAGGCCCCATTTGAAAGCGAGAGCAAGCGGGGCGAACAAGTGTACGTGCCTCGAGCTGCCCATCATTACAACTGCTCTCTCTCTCTCGCGCTCTCTCTCTCGCTCTCTCTCTCTCGCCCTGATTTTAATACCCTAGTGCCTAATATTCTGAGGCCGTCTCATGCTAACCCACTGGTCAGATAAATAGCAGACAGGAAGACTGACTTGTGCTGAATAAACTTTCCCCTTAAGCAGTTACGTTTCAAAGGCCACATGTAGCCTTTCATAATTAGACAACTTTTGCTCAGATATGACTTGGGGATTTAGCTAGTATGGACATTTAGATTTTTTATTTTTTATTTTGAGATACTTTATTGATCCCCGTAGAGAAATTACTCCCTACATTTATCCCATCCTAGCTGTGTAGCTAGGAGCAGTGGGCAGCCGCTTTGCAGCACTCGGGAACCAACTCCAGTTCATCTTGACATGCCTTGGTCAAGGGCACAGACAGGAGTACTCAACCCTAACATGCATGTCTTTTTTTGATGATGGCGAAACCAAAGCACCCGGAGAAAACCCACAGCAGACACGGGGAGAACATGCTAACTCCACACAGAGGACGACCTGGGATGACTCTCAAGGTTGGACAACCCTGGGGTTCAAATCCAGGACCTTCTTCCTGTGAGGTGACAGCGCTAACCACTGCGCCACCATGCTGCCCCCAAAAATTGATCATACTAGTAATAGATGATGAGACATTCTTTTTTCCCCCCACATTTGTCAAATATAAAGACTATGTAAAGTGTACAAATCAAATCTTTTGGTAGTACATAATATGAAAGTACTTAACAGAAATGTTTAATCCAATACTTTATGTTTAGAACATAAAATGTATTTCCTACACTGGGAATTCTTCCGTGAACTTTGACCAGGACATTTCTGTTATGAGTTTCCGAGTTTGTCATTTTACCATTTCTCCTAGCTTAGTTTAGTCTCCCAGTTTAGTTCTGTCACTTATTTAGGCAGTCATGGTCTTCAATAGGTCGAGTCAGTCACTTATTACTTCTATCACTGTCTGTTGTCTTTCCTGTTTTAGTTTGGAGTTCACCTTTCTTGTCACATCAGTTCCTGCCCCTGGTTTTGTCCTTAGTCAACCCCATGTTTCCCATACCAGTTCCCCATTCCCTCATTAGGTCCCCAGATCTTACACTCCCCTAGTTTCCCTGTTTCCCTGCCATTTGGCTTGTGTGTACAGCTAAGCGATCTAGCATTCTCCAGCCTAAGTTCTACCTGTTACAATGTTTGAAGTCTATTGCCTGTACCTGGACTTTGTTTCTCTGCCTGCCCCTCCTTGGATCTGATTGCCCTTTTGGACTGACTTACTTCCCCAGCAATTTGATCTTGAGCTTTGAACCTTTTTTTTGCGTGTGTGCCTGCCTTTGACCATTAAAGTGTGTGTTCTGTAACCTTCCTGTCTGTGAGTCATGCATTTGGGTTCTCTTCTGCCAGTTTCCTTGAGAAATGTGACAGTACAATCTGGCCAAACATAAACCCAGCCAACTCGGGTTCTTACCTGAACAGGCTGCTGTGGCATACCAGAGCCCTTTCATACCCTTACCAGCCAGTTGCCTCCATAGCAGAGGCACTGCAATCTGCCTGTCCTCAACTGGTTCCAGCCCCAAACCTGTTCATTGGAACCTGCCTGGGCTTGGAGAGGTCCTTGTAGCATCAGCCAGACTCCCAGGCTCGGTTCCTAGAATTCCAGGGGTTCAACGGGCTGTGCAGAAACCAGACCAGTCCATTCCAGAGCCCTTCCTGTTAGCACCTGCCAGCCTCCAGAACCACCGCAGTCCTGCCCCCCGGTGTCCTTGCAGCCCAGTGCCAAGAAGTTGTTCAGCTACCCAGAAAAGGTAGCAGAGTTTGGTAGTGCAGTGGCTCTGCTCATTGCGTCTAACCCACTGCAGCATAACCAGCAACAGGTGAGGGTTTTCACTCATTTGCAGTGGTTCAGGGGGAGGCTGTGGCTGAGCCACTTTGTTCCCGAGTATGATGTCATCTACAACATACTGAAATTACCTGCAGTCCTGCTCAGCTTCTCCGGATTCTTCCACCTCAGACTCAAAATCAGTACCACCCGGTCTTCCTCCTACCTCCCAGGCACCATCAGCTCAGCCTACGGCCGCTTCACTGACATCCTCAGTCTGGTCTTCAGAGTGTCCGCTGCCCTGAGGCCCACCCTCTCCACATGAGAAAGCGTGGTCGCCGAGGCCGTTGTCAGTCTCCACTGCCCAGCACCGCTACGGATGGCCAGTTGGTTCCTGAGCCGCTGACCACCTCTTCCACGTGCAGCATATTCCTGCAACTGAGTTGTCAGCCATCCCTGTCAACCCCCATCCTGTTCCTGTTCCTGAGTGGTTGGCTGTTTGTGTTGACACACAGCCTGTTCTTCTTCTTGACCAATAAGTGAGCCCTGCCGATGCTCCGCCTGTCCCCAGGAGAAGCGTGGTCGCCTAGTCCATCAGCGGTCTCCACTGCCCAACCCCCTAGAGAGAGCCAGCCTGTTCAGCTGCCTCTTCCGACACCCAGTCTGTTCTTGCACCTGGGTTGTCAGCTGTCCCTTCCGACACCCAGCCAGCCCTGACGATGTTCAGCCTGTCCCAGTTTCCGAGCCATTAGCTGCCTCTGCCAACGCTCACCCTGTCCAGATCCTTAGCCATCGGCTGTCCTTGCTGACTCACAGTCTGATCCAGAGTAGTCAGCTGCCCTTGCTGCCACTCAGCCTGGTCCCGAGCCACTGGCTGCACTTGCCAATGCTCAGCCTGTTCCAGATCCTAAGCAGTCGGCTGTCCGTGCTTAACGCTCATCCTGATCCTGAACCATCGGCTGCACTTGCTAATGTCCAGCCTGGTCCCGAGTCATCAGCTGTCTTCACTGGTGCCCTGCCAGATCTCCAGTAGCCGTTTTTCTTTGCCAATGATCAGCCGGACCTCCAGCCATCAGCCGCACCCACCTATGTCCTGCCAGATCACCAGCAGTCAGTCATCTTTTCTGGTGACCTACCAGGCCGTTGGTCACACCCGCCAATGCCCTGCCTGACCCCCAGCAGTCGGCCATCTTCACCGACTCCCTACCAGATCTCCAGTAGTCAGTCGTCTTTTCCGGTGACCTACCAGAGCATTGGCCGCACCTGCTTAACCCCCAGAAGTCGACCATCTTCACCGACACCCTAACAGATCTCCAGTAGTCAGTTATCTTTGCTGACAACCAGCTGGACCTCCAGCCGTTGGCCCCACATACCAACGCCCTGCCAGGTCTCCAGTGGTCAGCCATCTGTGCCAACCCACAGCTGAATATCCTGTCATCTTCGCCACTGCCCGAAGTAGTGGGGTCCTTTATTTTTTGGTTCCTGGTTCCAGCCCTCCCAAGAAGGCCAGCAGCCCACTTCCTGAATCCCCTGGGGTCCTGCCTTTGTAGTCTACAGCATCCCATACTGCCCTATTTCCTGTATTTCCTGCGGCCCTGCCTCCAGAGTCAGCATCTCCAGTGGCCCAGCTCTCCATGTCTCCTGCAGCTCTACCTCCAGAGTCTTCAACGACCCTACCTCCTATGGCTCCAGATGCCCAACTACCAGCTTCGTGTGAGGCCAGTTGCTTTTCCCTTGGTCCTGGGACCTCTGACCAGATTCCCTTTTGCTTCCTTTTTCCTTGGTCCTGGGGCCTCTGACCAGATTCCCCTGTGCTCTGGCCAGCCACCCAAGTGTCGCCTTCTTGGTTTACTGTCTTCTGGTTGTTCTCCTGAGCAGTCCCGCCTCTGTTGCTGGCTTCCCGAGCAGTCCTGCTTATGTTGCCAGCCTCCCAAGCGGTCCTGCCTATGTCACTGGCCTCCTGAGTGGTCATGCTTATGTTGCTGGCCTTCCGAGCGGTCCTGCCTATGTCGCAAGCCTCCCGAGCGGTCCTGTCTACATCACCGGCCTCCTGAGTGGTCCTGCCCATGTCACTGGCCTCCCGAGCAGTCCTGCCTCGTTGCTGGCCTCCCAAGCAGTCCTGCCTACATCGCCGGCCTCCCGAGCAGTTGTCCTGGCTCTGTTGCCGGCCTCCTGAGCGGTCCTGCCTACGTCGCCAGCCTCGCGAGCAGTTGTCTTGCCTAAGTTGCCAGCCTCCCGAGCGGTTGTCCTACCTACATCGCTGGCTTTCCGAGCGGTTGTCCTGCCTACGTAGCCGGCTTCCCAAGCGGTTGTCCTGCCTACGTCGCCGGACTCCTGAGCAGTTGTCCTGTCCATGTCCCCGGCCTCCCGAACAGTTGTCCTCTCAACGTCGCCAGCTCCCGTGCAGTTCTCCTGTCCATGTCGCCGACCTCCAGGTCATCCTCCTGCCCATCTGCCAGAGCTGCTCTCTCCTTCAGTCCTGCATCCTGATCGCCCTCCAGATTGGTTGCATCCATCAATCCAGCCCTCAGGCCATCCATCTGAGATCTCCGGCCCCATTCATCAGCTCCCAGACCACTTGCCCCTGAATCCCTTGTCCAGACCCCCTACACCCACCCTGCTCAGTGTTCTTTATTGGTTTGTTGGAATGGCTGGAATATGTCCTTTTTGAGGGGGGGGGGTACTGTTATGATGTCTCAGAGTTCATTATTTTACTATATCCTAGTTTAGTTTAGTCTTCCAGTTTAGTTCTGTCACTTATTTTCAGCAATCATTATCTTCCATAGGTTGAGTCAGTCACTTATTAACTTTTAACTCTATCATTGTCTGTCTCTCATGAAATGTGGAAGGACAGATGGTGGTCGATTTTGCGAAAAGGATGGAAATGGCTGTGGTGAATACATATTTCAAGAAGAGGGAGGAACACAGGGTGACATACAAGAGTGGAGGAAAGTGCACACAGGTGGACTATATCTTATGTAGAAGGCGCCATCTAAAAGGAATTGGAGACTGCATGGTGGTGACAGGGGAGAACGTAGCTAGGCAGCATCGGATGGTGGTCTGTAGGATGACTTTGGAGACCAAGAAGAGGAAGCGAGTGAAGACACAGCCGAAGATCAAATGGTGGAAGTTGAAGAAGGAAGACTGTTGCGTGGTGTTCAGGCAGGAGTTAAGACAGGCACTGGGTGGTAGTGAAGAGTTGCCAGATGGCTGGACAACCACTGCAGAAATAGTGAGAGAGACAGCTAGGAAGGTACTTGGTGTGTCATCAGGACAGAGGAAGGAAGACAAGGAGACTTGGTGGTGGAATGAGGAAGTACAGCAAATTATACAGAGGAAAAGGTTGGCAAAGAAGAAGTGGGATAGTAAGAGAGATGAAGAAAGTAGGCAGGAGTACAAGGAGATGCAGCGTAAAGCAAAGAGAGAGGTGGCAAAGGCAAAGGAAAAGGCATATGGTGAGTTGTATGACAGATTAGACACTAAGGAAGGAGAAAAGGACTTGCACCGATTGGCTAGACAGAGGGACCAAGCTGCAAAGGATGTGCAGCAAGTTAGGGCGATCAAGGATAGAGATGGAAATGTGCTGACAAGCGAGGAGAGTGTGCTGAGAAGGTGGAAGGAATACTTTGAGGGGCTGATGAATGAAGAAAATGAGAGAGAGAGAAGGTGGGATGATGTAGGGATAGTGAATCAGGAAGTTCAGCAGATTAGCAAGGAGGAAGTGAGGGCAGCTATGAAGAGGATGAAGAGTGGAAAGGCAGTTGGTCCTGAT
The DNA here is from genome assembly GCF_029633865.1 of Lampris incognitus. Lineage (NCBI taxonomy): Eukaryota > Metazoa > Chordata > Actinopteri > Lampriformes > Lampridae > Lampris > Lampris incognitus. The sequence goes on from NC_079214.1 coordinate 40,679,282, forward strand.
GACATACCTGTTTAGGTATGGAGATGTTTAGGAGAGATGGCAGTGGAGTTTTTAACTAGATTGTTTAACACAATCCTGGAAAGTGAGAGGATGCCTGAGGAGTGGAGAAGAAGCATACTGGTACCGATTTTCAGGAACAAGGGCGATGTGCAGAACTGTAACAACTACAGAGGTATAAAGTTGATCAGCCACAGCATGCAGATTTGGGAAAGAGTAATAGAAGCTAGGTTAAGAGGAGAGGTGATGATCAGCGAGCAGCAGTATGGTTTCATGCCACGAAAGAGCACCACAGATGCGATGTTTGCTTTGAGAATGTTGATTGAGAAGTATAGAGAAGGCCAGAAAGAGTTGCATTGTGTCTTTGTAGATTTAGAGAAAGCTTATGACAGAGTGCCGAGAGAGGAGGTGTGGTATTGTATGAGGAAGTCAGGAGTTGCAGAGAAGTATGTAGGAGTGGTGCAGGATACGTATGAGGGAAGTGTGACAATGGTGAGGTGTGCGGTTGGAATGACAGATGGGTTCAAGGTGGAGGTGGGATTACATCAAGGATCGGCTCTGAGCCCTTTCTTGTTTGCAATGGTGATGGACAGGTTGACGGACAAGATCAGGCAGGAGTCTCCATGGACGATGATGTTCGCGGATGACATTGTGATCTTTAGTGAGAGTAGGGTGCAGGTTGAGGAGAGCCTGGAGAGGTGGAGGTATGCACTGGAGAGAAGAGGAATGAAAGTCAGTAGGAGCAAGATGGAATACCTATGCGTGAATGAGAGAGAGGACAGTGGAATGGTCAGGATGCAAGGAGTGGAGGTGACAAAGGCATTTGAGTTTAAATACTTGGGGTCAATTGTCCAAAGTAACGGGGAGTGCAGTAGAGAGGTGAAAAAGAGAGTGCAGGCAGGTTGGAGTGGGTGGAGAAGTGTGTCAGGAGTGATTTGCGACAGAAGGGTACCAGCAAGAGTTAAAGGGAAAGTTTACAAGATGGTTGTGAGACCAGCTATGTTATATGGTTTGGAGACAGTGGCACTGACGAAAAGACAGGAGGCGGAGCTGGAGGTGGCAGAGTTGAAGATGCTAAGATTTTCACTGGGAGTAACGAAGAAGGACAGGATTAGGAACGATTATATTTGAGGGACCGCTCAGGCTGGACGGTTTGGAGACAAAGCAAGAGAGGCAAGATTGAGGTGGCTTGGACATGTGTGGAGGAGAGATGCTGAGTATATTGGGAGAAGGATGCTGAATATGGAGCTGCCAGGGAAGAGGAGAAGAGGAAGGCCAAAGAGGAGGCTTATGGATGTGGTGAGGGAAGACATGCAGGTGGCTGGTGTGACAGAGGAAGACGCAGAAGACAGGAAGAAATGGAAATGGATGATCTGCTGTGGCGACCCCTAACGGGAGCAGCCGAAAGTTGTAGTAGTAGATTGTCTGTCTCTCATGTATATTTTGAAATTCACCTCTCTTGTCGTGTCAGTTCCTGCCCCTGGTTTTGTCCTTAGTCAACCCTATGTTTCCTACAATTTTTTTCCTCCATTAGCTCCACAGATCTTATACTCCCCTAGTTTGCCTGTTTCCCTGCCAGATTGGCTTGTGTGTACAGCTACTCTATTCAGCCTTCTCTTGCTTAAGTTCTACCTGTTACTATGTGTAACCCAGTCACACAATGGGTTATTAATAATATCTGGTTAGATGTGATCCAGTTATCCCAGCAAGTGGTTAAT